>NW_027417729.1:0-53734 GCF_009905375.1 Apium graveolens | reverse complement strand
TTATATCTTTGCAGATATACCCGGGATTACGATTCATTTAAAACACTTTAACACTGTATATTTGTGGACTTGTTGAGCAATTTTTGGCTCACCCTTTTTGTTGTTATTCACCTTATGTTTTCAGTTAAGAAGGAATATAAAACCCATCAGGACTCGAGTGGTAAAGAAGCGGGTCAAGCCTCGGGATCCTCTCATACCCAAGGTGTTGATCCCAATCCAGGAAGAAAGCTTTGAGTTGCCCGAACAGGTGGATTGTTGATAGATAGTGTGTGTGTTGAATAAAAGTTGAATTAGTTTAAAACTGGTTAGACAATGGTTTGTAATAAAGAGAGTTTGTGAGAATTTGAACTTGGTTTGTAATAAAAGTAGATAGTAGTTCTTGTTTTCATACTTCAACCTAAAGAGATCCTGGTTAGTGTTAAAGGGGTTTAATTTCTTTTCTTTATTAATTGTTAATCAGATTGTATAGGTTTGGTGATTTGCTAATAACCCCCAGACTATACCCCGGGTTTGGAGGGTGTTACAGTTATGTCTATTTTTAAAATGTTGACGGAACTCATAACCGACCGTGGTCAAAGTGTGCACATCGGTCAGTTTTATTTCAGAGGCTAACTTAAATGTCATAACCGACCATCCTAAACCGACCACCCTCTAAAGAAGACGGTCGGTTTTATGAAGAAGGTGGTCGGTTATGTCACCTGACGGTTGGTTTTCAGGGTTTTGTAATGGTCAAAAGTGATCGGTTATGCCTATTGTTGATCGGTTTTAAGGTCTGATTTTAAAAAAATTGCAGGTTTTCTGCAGCCCCTGGATACCAAACGAAATCAATACATAATCCAATCCAATCACAACCAAACAACACAAAACAAACAACAATGATAATCATTAAACTATACTACTCAAAATCATTCGCAAAAACTAGTAAATTTCATAATTAAACCATAGTAATTAAATCCAACACAAACATTCACAAACTCCGATAACCGGAGGATTTAACCGTATCATTACATCATTATAAGCAATCCTAAATAACCGACAAAGTATCAAACCATCACAACGTATTATATTACATCCCATAACCATCAAATTATAATAGTCATAAAATCGATCAATATAAACTAATCCGACAAATCAACATCAGACGATCCACCGCCATCACCGCCGTCATCACCACCATCATCACCGTCGCCATCATCAAAGTCCTCATCATCGGAGGTCTCATCCTCGGACGTGTAATCCTTATCGACTTCCATAGCACGCCGATTATTTTCCTAGATACACAAGTTTAATTAAACTAGTTAAAAAGAAGAAACAAAATTTACATGTGAATGAAAATAATAAATAAACAAGAAGGTCAAAAATTATACCTCCGCAACACGAGCTTTGTCTTTTGGACGATATCTTCAATCAAGGAGCCCACGATATGCATGATCTCGCCACCGATAAGGTTATTCCATTGCAACCTTAGGCTAGGATCGGAGGATGGATCCGAGGCCTCGAGCGGTACGTGCGAATGTAGCTATTTCCGCATCGGAAAGTTGGCGAGCAAACCGATTTGGATTAGCACGGATCTCTGTAAGCACATTCCTCACGATAGCAAGATATACATTGTCGGGGATGGCTTCACGTTGTCTCGGAGCGGATGAGGATGAGCCGGCTTCATTCCGTGGGGAATCTCGGTACCGGGTAACAAGTGTAGGCAAGAGATCGGTGGCCCGAGCATTGGGGAACCCCACCACATAATTCTTTTCAGCTTTGTACCTTGGGGACCTCCAACGCTCCCCAATACCACGGCTCATCCCGATCACCCGTTTGTGTAACCTCCACGGGCATGCGCTCGAGAATGGCGGCATATCGTTCCTACAGTTCATTTAAAACAATTAATGATGCATTTAAAATCAAATAAAAACATATAAAATCACATATAAAAATGCATTTAAAATCACATAAATACATATAAAATCACATATTAAGGATGCATTTAAAATCACATAAAATTGCATATAAAATCACATATAAAAATGTATTTAAAATCACATAAATACATATAAAATCACATATTAACCCTTATTTAAAACATAAAAATGCATATAAATCACATAAAAATGCTTAAAATCACATTAAAATACATATAAAATCACATATTAAATATACATATAAAATCACATTAAAATGCATTTAAAATCACATTAAAATACATATAAATCACATATTAAAGGTGCATTTAAAATCACATAAAAATGCATATAAAATCATATAAAAATGCATTTAAAATCACATTAAATACATATAAAATCACATATTAAAGATGCATTTAAAATCACATAAAAATGCATAAAATCACATGAAATAAATATAAATTCACTTATTAAATATGCATTTAAAATCACTAAAAATGCATATAAAAAACATAAAAATGCATTTTAAATCACATAAAAATACATATAAATTCACTCATTAAAGATGCATTTAAAATCACATAAAATGGTCATAAAAGTACATAAAAATTACCGCAATACGCATGGCGGCCGGTGTAGTGTAGACGGGATTTTCTGGATCGGATCCAACTTTTCTATAACATTTATCCCACACCTCGAGTCTCGTCGGCTTTTTCTTGTTCTTGTTCGTCATTACCTTTGAAAATATTAAACAACTTATATTAGCACGTCCTAATAATTAGTTGATTATATTAAACATGGTGAACGTGTATGTATGTGTGTGTGATGGAATATAATAATATTACCTCCCGAACTTTATTGAATGACCTTGCACCGACACTATGCAATCTTTCAACTTGTTGTCGGTTGGTGGATCCAACCGATGACCGATGCAAGTGTCCTTCATTTTTCTCGCAATACTCGAAAGGTCCTTCCAAAAAGGAACGAACCAATAAGGCGGCTTCAAAGACAACTTGCTCACGCCCTCCTCCCTTGCTTTTCGCTCCACCCTCTTCTTAAGCTCGTTCAAAGTCCTTTTTATCGTCACTTTAATGTGATCTTCCACAATTTTTCGGGCTTTTGAATGGCTTTGCCCTTAAGATGCCTATAATATTTCTAAAATTAAAAAAAAAGAAAACGAGGATAAATGCATCATAAAATCAAGAAACAAATGACAATTACAAAAAAAATAAAAAATTACTTACTGAAACTCCTCGTACTCTTACATTCAACCAACCGGGTGACGTTATTCGATATCGGTATAAGTGTAACGCCAAGAGGCCACTTCTCCCGTATCATAGCCAAAAGCGTTTTCTTAGCCGTATCATCTTCAATACTATATTTAAACAAACGAAAACAATAAACATTAACAATTCACATAACAATATTGAACAGAACCAAAAATATAAACATATAGGAATAATGCAATTTAAAAACTTTTTAACTTACTGTCCATCGGAGATATCAATACGATATGACTTCAATGGCGGTTTCTCTCCATATATGCCACTCGAATGTGATCGAGGTCGCCTTCCTCGCCATTATCTCCTCCTTCCGCCATTTGTCATGTGCCGAGTCGGATCATTCGGGTCCGAATCCGTCGGCTCATCCCTGTAAATGCAAATTCCCTCCTTTTCCCTTTGCACCCTTGCCCTTGCCCTTTTTACTCACGACTTTGGCCTTTCCCTTGGCCTTTGCCTTCCCCTTATCTTTTTCCGGCTCCTTGTCTTTCCCCTTCCCTTTTCTCGTTATCGCCAACACCACAAGACTTATCATAACCAATGTCAACATCCAAGCAAAAAGATCCTAAAATAAACAATAAAAATATATTAGCCAATATGAAAACAAACAAATCGATGAAACGACTTGCATTAGTAAATCACATTACATAAAAAAGCATTTAAAATCACATAAAATGCATATAAAATGCATATAAACGTATCCATTTCACAAATTAACGATAAAATAAACACAACTAATTAGAGCATTATTTAATTACGCAAATTAAACCATTAAATCAACTTAATCTATATATACAACAAATTAAAGTTCCAAACTCACATATAAAGTGCAATATTTATCCATTTTCGAGTACGGATCATGTTTACAAGAGCAAACCCCTATAAATTAAACCTAAAAATACATTTATACTTCTACCTAAAATGTAAACAAACCGAAAAAAACCCTAAAATTTATACTTATACATATATTCAACAAATTGACAAAACCGACGAATCTTTTACATGCAAAATTTTACATGAAAACTGAAAAATCATATGAACTTCAATTTAAGTGAGAATTATCCATTTCGAGTACTTTTATGTGTTAACGAGAGCAAACCCCTAAAAATTAACCCTAAAAATACATTTATACTTCTAAAAAGAGTAAACAAACCGACGAAGCACCCAAAAATTATGACTTTAACCTATATTAAACAAATTGACATAACCGATGAATGTTTAACATGCAAAACTTTACATAAAAATTGAAAAATCAATGAAGTTTGATTTGAAGTGAAACACATCAATTTATGTGAGAATAATACTTTAACAAACACAAAAAAACATATAATTAACTTCGAATCATATATATAAACATAAAAAATATATACACATACACACATATATGCAATCGAGTAAAAAAATATCTTAATCGTAAGAAAATCTTACATCGAGAGTGAAACCGAGGCAATGAGAGATGATTTGGGGCTCCTTCATGAATACGCCATCGAATCGAAGTATTTTAGTGAAGTTTTAAGTGTAAGAGAGAGATAGAGAGAAAATAGAGAGATAGAGAAAGAAATAGAGAAAAGAAAAGTGAACCGTTTTTTTATTTATAACAGACTTAAAACCGACCGCCTGGCACTTAAAACCGACCACCAGGTCGGTCAGTTTTAACCTTAAACCCTGTATAGCATGCAAAACAGTGTCGTTTTGCTCTAGGCGGGGTTTTTAATTTTTCACAAAAAAACCCGCATTTTTTAGGTGGTCGGTTATGACCCAAAGTGGTCGGTTTTATAGTATTTAATTTTTTATTTTTTTTTAATTTTAGGGTTTAGGGGTTAAAAACCCCTAAATTAAAAAAAAATCTTATGAAACATGATTATTATTTAAATAGCTTAATTTTTGGTACATTTGCTCAATTTTACCGCGTCGGTTCATCCGTACGGTTCGATCATGTGTATTTCATAATTTTTATTTTTTTAATTATTTCACTTTTTTAATCAAAATTGCTAATTTTCTTATAAAAACGTATTTGTGATCATTCAAATGTGCTATTTTTTGTGCATTAATATATTTTTACATGAAGTTAACATCCGTACGGTTCGATCGTTAAAAATAAATTTTAAAATTATACTTATAGTATCGAATGGTATGTTCAACTTATTCTTCCGCTAACTCTCGTTCATCATCACTCATGTATCGAGTTCCTTCCTTTCCAAGAGATTGAATTGGATATTTGAACACTTCTAAATTCTCAGAATTTTGCACATCAAACAAAACCTCGTTATGACGTACCTTATTATGGATCGTGTCAGAGGCAAAATAAAAAGAACAAATATTAAGAATCTCCTCCTCCATATATCGTTCGGCAATTGTCCCCTCAACCCTTGCTTTATTACCGACTTTTTGTTTTAATTTTCCCAACAAACGTTCAATCGGATACATCCAATGCCAATAAGCAGGTCCAACAAGTCTAATTTCTTCGGCTAAATGTACAACCAAGTGTTCCATCGAATCAAACCAACTTTGAGGAAAAATCGTTTCCAACAAACACAACGCTTTGATAACCGATTTTTCCATTATTTCCAAGTCGGTTTTTGTAACCACGGATGAACATAAATCTTGGAAAAAGTTAGAAATTGACGTGATTGCATCGGCAATAGGCGCCGGTAAAAGTTCACAAATTGCGAGAGGAAATAATTTTTGAAGAAAAATGTGACAATCGTGCGATTTGAATCCATAAAATGTACACTCCTCAATATTGCAACAACGTGATATATTTGAGGAATAACCATCCAGAAGTTTTAGTAAACTAATCCATTCACACAAAAGTTTACGTTATTTTCTAGTAAGGGAATAAGGTGCTTAATGTGACTTTCCTTTCTCATCGATCCAAAAATGTGGTAACACCCCAAAATGCTTGCAATCCGCTCTTGCTTTTTTATGATCTTTTGACTTTGCCGCATTGACAATAGTAAAAAAAATGTTTTCAAAAACATTTTTCCGTATGCATGATGTCAATTGAATATCATAAACTATGTGATGACCAATAAGGGAGTTCGTAAAAGATTGGGACATGAGTCCAATGATGCTCTTCCCCGTATCCGACCCTCCCTTGCCTTCGAATTAGTCTTTTCGGGTGGTGGAAAAACTAAACCATCAAACAATTCCTTAACACCCTCACCGGAAAAACGACCACAAAACAATCTTCTTTCTTCGTTATCAAACAAATTACTTTTTTGACGGAGTGGATCATTTGATTCAAGGAATATTCGGTTCGTGCCATAGAAACTACATTTTCCATAATATTTTAATTGAAACCCTTGCACGCTTCCAAGACACACTTGACATCCCATCTTTCCTTTGCCCAACCACCCACTTATCATACTCATAGCGGGATAGTCACTAATTGTCCACATAATAGCCGCTCTCATTGTAAAATTTTGTTTCAAAGATTGGTCGTATGTCTTCACCCCGGTATTCCACAATATCTTCAATTCATCGATGAGAGGCCTTAGACAAACGTTAATATCTTTTCCAATACTATTTGGACCCGGAACTATATCGGTCATGAACATATAAGGCTTTTTCATACACATCGATGGTGGAAGATTATAGACAACTATCACCATGGGCCACACACTATATGTTTTTTTCCCAATAGGGCCAAAAGGGTTGAAACCATCGGTCGCAAGACCGAGCCTTATGTTACGAATCTCTTGAGCAAATGAAGGATACCGATAGTCAAAAAATTTCCACTCTTCTCCATCCACGGGATGACTTATTTCTCCATCTTTCACATCTCTATTTTTGTACCATCTCATGTTATCGGATGTATGTCCCGACATATATAAGCATTGTAATTGAGGGATCAAAGGAAAGTGTCTTAAGATTTTTTTTGCTATTTTTTTACCATCTTTCCTAGAAACATCCCGATAACGATCTTCACCACATATATCACACACAACTTTATCCCTGTCATCTCCATAAAATAACATACAATCATTCTCACATAAATCAATTTTTTCATATTCAACCCTCAAATCCTTCATAATTTTTTTCATTGCATAATAACTTTCGGGTAATGTATGTTTTTTTGGTAACACATCCATAAGAAGTTTAAGCAAACTATTAAAAGCTTTATTACTACAATGCGAGTTATTTTTGAATTCCAATAATTTGGTGGTAAAGCTTAATCTTTTGTACTTTATATTGCCGGGATAAATAGGTGCTCCATTTTCAACAATAACCTCGTACAATTTTTTAGCACTATCATTTGGAGCTTCTTCTACATTCATAGTTCCCGTATCCTTAGTTTCATAAAATTGATAATTTTCACCAGCTAAATCATGTAACATCGCATTCAAATCTACCGGTTCTTCTACTCTCGAAGGTTCCCGAACACAATAACGGTGATGTGATGTTCGACTACGTTTCTTCCTATTTTTTCACCGTGCGACGTCCACACGGTATAACCCTCAAACATCCCTTTAGCGAGCAAATGAAATCTAACATCATCAATCTTTAACCAATTCAAATTTTTACAACGTTTACACGGACACTTCATTGTACCATCTTCCATTCCATTTTTACTAGCAAATTTTAAAAAAATTTCTACACCAATTCTATATTCCGGGGTCAATGAAATTTTATCTCTTTGCAATTGATTACCAATCCAACTTCGATCAATGGTTTCCATCTACAATAATATTTTTTAAAATTAAAAAAAAACATATTTAACAAATAATTTATCATTAATCTCATATTTATTCATGTATTTCATAAAACACACAAACACGCACACTATAATTACAATAAATGAAACTAACTTACAAATTATCTACTACCAAACTTCAATTCTCACAACAAATATTATATAAAAAAATAAAAATATTAAATATATACAACAACATTTAATACATACACCACCAACATAAACACAAACACACACAAATTATTACAAAATATGGAAATAACTTACAATTTTCTGAAATTCCTCCACTTCAATCCTCTGTTTTTTTAATTTTTTGGCCAAAATCAAGAAATGAGGGATATAACAAAAAAATTAAAAAAAATAGGTTAAAACCGACCGTCAGAGGTCGGTTTTAGTCAGAAGAATAAAATGACACCGTTTTCTCTATAACGGGTACTTTATATGTACTTTAAATTAATTTTTTATTATTCTACAAAACCGACCACCATGGTCGGTTTTAACATGCAGAATTTGTGGATATAACCGACCACATGTAGGTGGTCGGTTTTAAAAGTGACACATCAACAAAACGGTGTCGTTTTTTCAATAAAACCGACCACCAGTGGATGGTCGGTTTTATGTGTGCCACGTCATCGATACGGTGTCGTTTAGTTGGCATATAACCGACCACTGACGTCGGTCGGTTTTAAGGTGACCAAATCGACACCGGTCGGTTATGTCCGGTCGGTTTTACCCTATTTTCTTGTAGTGATATATGTTCAATCCAATCAAATCGTTAATTTATATTGGATTGAATTGATCGGGTTAAAATATATATTAAAAACATTTTAATAAGTTTATAACATCCTATCACCTATGCAACGCCCTTTGGAAAAAAAGAACGCATTCTTTAATTGTCATTACTGACATTAGTTTCGATAAATGTCTTTACGATTGGAAATAATAGTTCAAAATATTTGATTGTTTTTTGAATTTATTTTAATTTGGATGTTAGAAGTAGATCTTCAATAATTATTAGAAAATGTAATTTTTTGAATTGTAAATTAGATGTCAATAATTAGGGTCTAGTATTGGTTACATGTATTTATTAAATGCATATTATATATAACTAGTATATAACCCGTGCGATGCACGGTTATTTTTATCATTATATATTGTAAATTCAAATTTTGATTATACCTCTTAAAAAATATTATTTTTTTGTATAATTTTAATATGTTACCGGCAGGATTCGAACCTTATACCTATTAAATTATACTAATTTTTAAGAATAAATCTAACGGTCAACAACGACCGACAACCAAATTTTCAATGTTTCGTCTTTAATATAATAACTAGCATAATAACCCGTGCAAGGCACGAGTCATTTTCTAGAGTTTTTTTATGCATCATGCAATTATAATGTTTTTAGAGCAACACCAACAATATCCTTATATAGGCTCTTGAGTCAAATTTGCAATTATAATATTTTTAGAGCAACTCCAACAATTTCCTTATATAGGCTCTTGAGTCAAATTTTGAAGAAATGGAAATAAAATTTCTCTCCAACAAGCTCCATGTTCCCCTCTATAATATTAGGAGCTTCGAATGCTTCCTCACTTTTAGAAGTGAATATCCCTTCAACTATTATTATATTATATTTTTCTTACCCGTTATTTTATATTTAATGTATGAATATAAACAGGGTAGTAAGTGTACGTTTAAAACGAAACGATTAAACTTAATCTACAGAATGCCGTTAGTATGTTTACAAATAAAAAGCTAAAAATTAACATATATGTTGAATACAGTGTTGACTGAAATCTTGAATTTTATTTAAATAAACTATATGTACTGCTCTATATTATTACCGAGTTCACTACTAACTTACAATTGACTTACTCAATTTAAAAAGATAAAAATACATAACTGAAATCAGAATGACTTGCAATCATAATATACAATAATGTAAAATTTACATTATTGTTAATATTAAAGTTGATTTTAATGAAAAATATTAGTTTTTGAAATTCAACGTATGTATGTATGGGAAAATGTTAGTTTTTTTATTTACACTGCCGTTAACAAAGTAATATTAAGTTATATGTATGTGTGTGTATGTTAGCATGTAAATTATTGTATGTTACATCTCTTAGTAAATTATGATGGTTTCAATTATTTATATGCTAAATATCTGATTTATATACATGTATAATCATTATTAACATCTACTGAGATAATTGATTACTTAAATAACATGCATTTATAATTATTCAAAAATTAAAATTATATAATAAATAAATTGCTATAATCTAAATATGGTATTCACATTATCACGGACAAACAATCCATATCTATTTTTTACGCAACCGGGTATCATTCATGGTTGTAACATAAAAATGAATTATATATTTTTAAGACTTATTATTGATATTCATGATTTTTTCAAAATTCGAAAGAAAAATTGTATTTATATCGTTATTTAAACTGTTTTTAAGTTTCTTTCATTACGACTCTAATATTTCTTCATATAATAATTTGATAACATTTTATACTATTCTCCTAAAATTAAAAATTTTCAGTTCGATAAAGTTTTATAAATATCAGTTGAACTGGTTAATTCCTTTAAATTATTGAACAATATGTGTTTTTTTTCGTTAAATAATATAAAATGCATTAAATTAAATGCTACAATATAGTATAGATATAACTTTTATTTGAATAATTCAAAATATTAAAATAATTCAAAATATTTGTACAATATTATCTTGATCAATGAATATTGCTAATCTACAAGAATTCTTTTTAAAAAGTTAGTTTTTTAAAGTGAAAAATGAAAAATAAATCGATTTAATATATCATCGTAATTTTAACAAATCTCGTGAGATCTCATTTCAAATTTCAAATATTCTAAAAATTGGGACAAATCCCAAAAATAATAATGCGTTACCAGTGGAGTTAGTAATTTTAATATAAATAATCAATTGACTTGATCCTATAAAGAACTCAAACACATTAATTTATATTAACATAAGATATTAAAAAATTTCACATTATTGGTAAGATATTCTCGCCGAGTTTATAATTTAAATTTATTAAACGTAGAATGTGACGATATTTTTCGGCAGGGTCATGTAGTCAAATTTTGAGTATTTTTTGAGCAATGGGCCAAGTTCTAAAATGCATTGACTCATTATAATTCGAACTTATCTAAATATGTAATACCAATATAGATTATTTATATAGGCGATTCTATTTTCAATATTTTTTAAAAAATTATATATGTACATTTTAATTACTTTTTATAATAAAAAATATGTTAAAAATATATGAGATATATTTTCAAACTAAAAAATGATTAATAATAAGATAATAATTCATTTATGTGCTATGGCTAATTTTATATCTAGAATTCAATTCTTTAAAATTAATTGTACAAATATTCAACTAACTATCCTTTTTTTGCGGAATTCAAGTATCTTTAAAGTTAAATAAAAAATTCATTTAGCACACTTACCTATTATGTGTATGATAAAAAGCACATATGACAATATGGTGCAGTGGTAAGAGGTTGTATAGTTGAATAAAATAACTTGAGTTCTGTTATGGATAAAACTTAGGGTATATTAATTATTGTATTTACTACTAAGATTCGGGAGCTCAAGGCCTTTAATGGTTGCTCTCGTGTTTCGTAGCTTAATTCTGCCTTTACGAGATGCCTACGTATCTCTGTGATTTAGAGAATCAAGCCAAAAAATATAGTTCTAATTGGTGGGGGTGAGACCCCTTATATAGACGTTGGGGGTCCTTGAATTGGACTTGGGTTAGGAGACTTGGTGGGCAAGTCTCTGAATTAGAATGGACTTTGGAGTCCTAGGAAGTAGGATGCTGATTCCTTATCCCATGAGATTCCTTGGAGGCCAATCTACAAGGATTTATATCCCCACTATGACTCATTTTAATAGCTGTTTTTCTCCCTTATTAACTAATTACGAAATTAATTAATATTCAGGGTTTTGGGCCTTATTAGCTGGGCTTCGTTACTGGACCATATCAGGCCTAATTAATTTGACATTAACTATTTATCTAGGCTATATTTAGGCCCATATCATTTGCCCCTCAACTTCTGGGAAACCGTAAAAGATTTCGCAGAAGTTAAGTTCGTTTGTTCCCTTACGGGGTATCATTTTTGCGTAAAGTATGGATCGACCTACACATTCACAACGATTTTCCTTGCTCATGGCTCCAGGGTTATTTTAGAATTTCCCTATTATTTTTGTACCTTCTTCCCTCTTTTTTTAAAGGATTTTTTTTGGTATTTTCCGGGATTTTTTTCCTTTAATTTCTGAGATTTACAGGAAATTTTCCTTTATTTTCAGAAATTTATCCTTTTTTCTGGATTTATTCTCAATTTCTAGCTCAAAATCGATCAGGAGACGTGTCAAATCGATCAGGAATCCTGATCGAAATCGACTAGGATCCTGATCGAACTAACTGTCAATCTGTCACTCTGGTCGATGGAATTTCGACCATGATTTATGCAAAATCGATCAAGAATCCTGATCGATTTCGATCAGGATCCTAATCGAACTAGCTCACAATACGCCACTCTAATCGATGGAATTTCGACCAGGAATCCTGATCGATTTCGATCAGGATCCTGATCGAACTATATGTATTCTTGTTAGTGAAGTCTGAGGTGAATAGGCCAGAATTCCTAATCGAATTGGTCAGGATTCTGATCGATTAATGCATACTTCTACCTTTTTGTTCGAATGAAAATTCGATCAGGATCTTATCCTTTTTCGATCAGGACTTTGATTGAACTAAGTGACTTTTTACCCTTCTAATCGAATAAAATTTTGATCGGGATTCTTCCCTTCGTCGATCAGGACTCTGATCGAACTAAGTGACTTTTTACCCTTTTAATCGAATGAAATTTTGATCAGGATCCTCCTTTTGTCGATCAGGACTCTGATCGAACTAAGTGACTTTTTACCCTTTTAATCAAATGAAATTTCGATCAGGATTCTTCCCTTTGTCGATCAGGACTCTGATCGAATTATCTCTTCAAAATTCTAGTCGATTTTTGACCTTTCAGTTTCCATTCCTGCTTCTAGAATATCCCCGAAACTTCCCCTATTGGTGGGCTTTCCTCAAGTTGGGTGTGGCTTTATGGGCTTTAAACGCCTCGTATTCCGAGTTTTTCGGCTATAAAAGAGAGATGAGAAGTGAGAATTCTCATTTCACTTCTCATTTCTCACTCAAACTTGTCTCAAAACTCTCTCAAATTTCCTCTCTAGAAGGGCGATTTTCGGCGGTCTCAGCTACCGTAGCTCCACCACCTTCAAGTTTTACTGAGCTTCAAGCATTCATCTGAAGAATATCAATGGCGGATCGAGATCTAGCTCGTTTGGGGAAGATGAACACTTCCAAGAGAGGTACTGCCATTCAAATCCAATCTTCATACACTTCTTTAATTGATATGATAAACTCTAGAGGCGATGAATATCCCTCTTTATCAGAATTAGATTCATATAACCACGGTAACACTTTTCACGAGTTGGAGGGTAGAATAGAGACCATGAACACCATGTATAAACTTCAACCCCACCTTAGGATTACCCCGGCCGCCCCTGGGGATAGGACATGCAACTGGGAGGGCGAGACTCTGTTTATTTATCGAGGAGCCCTGACCGCAGGTCTTAGGTTCCCATTTCATGAATTTATTCCTCGTTTACTTGCGGATGTAAAAATCAACCCATGTTAGCTCCCTCCTAATGCATGGAGGAATATTATTTGTTTTATGGTTCTTTGTCTTAGAAGTAAATTTCCTCTTTCCGTAGCTGTTTTTAGGAAAGTTTTCCAATTTTATAACATTTCCATGTCTCAACCGGGCTGGGTTTTAATCCGTCAACGGCCCAAAGTTCCCCATATTTTCGATAGCAACTCTATAGTTGAGAATAACCCTAAGTGGAGAGACGAGTTTGTTAGGCTAACCTGGGCTGGGGGTGATTGGGCCACACTCTTCCGTAGGCCCTTTTGCAAAGTGTCAGATGGTAGCCCTGGTAGCATCAGGTTAACTGATGAGGAGGAGGTGGCCTATCAAACCCTCATTTCAGATGACGGAAAAATAGACACTTGGACCCTTTTAGAGGAGTTCTCGTTGAAGAAAGTTGGTCTATCTCAGGCTAGTGATAAGGGTATGATTATATGCGCAACTATTTCTTTCCTCCCTTTTATTGCAACTTTGTTATTTCCAGAGTTTTAATACTTCTCTTATCTTTTTTTTTCAGCTTGCAAGGCCATTAACAATATCAACAGGCCTAAGGAGGGGGAATCTGGCCGCCAGAAGAGGGCCAAGCTGAACAGAGACCCCAAGGGCAAGCCTGATGCTCCCACCTTCCTTAGGCCCCACATCCCTGTTGTGGAGCTGGGGGATGATGTGGATCCTCCACTTAAGGCACACTCCTTTAGGCCAAACTGGGGCTTTAGGAGAAGTGATACGGTGGTTGGATCCACCAAACATGCCAAAGACTGGTCGTACCATTCCATCACTCCCCACGACTTTACTGACATTGTCACGGGGAGTGACATTGAGACCATTGAACTTCTGGGTTCTCAAGCCCAAGCTTCGGTAACATCCCTTTCTCTTCTCCTCAAATTCCAACTTTTTTCCTATATTTATGAACTTGTATTAACTCACGTTTCTTTGTGCAGGGTAACACTTACTTCCAGGCGGCCCTTCATCAGGCTAGGTCCTGGAAAGGGAACTCAGACAAGTTTGAGAGGGAGATGAAGAAGTGGAAGGAGAGAGATGAGGTCCTGGAGAAGAAGCTGGATACGAAGAAGGAGGAGCTGTCTAAGGCTTATTCCGAGCTGGTGAAACTTAGGAGCGATAAGGAAACCATCATTGATGATTACATGGATTCTGATATATTCAAGAATCTCAGAGATTCATGACGTCGGGCCTTTATTCCCTACAGTTTACCCAGGGATGGGATGCGGCCATGAAGGCGGTTTCAGAGAGGCATCCTGACTTAGTTGATCCTAAGGACTTTATAAGTCCTGAGCAACCAGAGACAGAAGATAGCTTGGATGCCCTCTTTAACTCTCCTCAGCCGGATGATCGCATCTTGGATCCTAGCACTGCCTCTCCTCCTGCTTCTCCCACGAAGGATGCTGAGAAGGAAGGTGCCGAGAAGGAATAGGGGAAGGTGGGCTCTCACATGGAGGATAGTATTTCTAGTTTGTTATTTTTATTCATAACTTATTGTTGAACTTGTTTGTATTCATAACTTGTTACCCTTCGGGGTTTATTTATGCTGCTTTCTTCTTCATACCCTTCTCCTTTAATTTTTCAGCACTTATTATGCTTTTAAAGAGAATGTTCAATAACTTGAACTACTTGGTCCTTTGAGTTGTGCAACAAGCACACCTTATAATAAAAGAATTCTTGAAGTCTTCTTCTTTTAACGATCAAAGCATAATTTTTGTTAAAATCACACAAGGTATTATCACAACTTAAATATCCAAAGGTTGAAATAATTTCAAACGTATTAATATAAAGTCTGGTTTTCCAAAACCTTACATAGTATGGGTTCGACCCTTAACAATAATGAATCAACAATGTAAATCCTACTGGAATTAGAATATAAAATCCTACGCAAGCAAAGCTTCAAGGTGCTTTTCAACCTACTTGTCGTTTTGACAAGTGAGAGTCGTGCTCAACTGATTTACATATAGTAAACCTTCAGGTTTTGTGCATGCCAAGTTCTCGGGACTTCAAAACCATCCATAGTCTCTAACTTGTAGGTTCCCCTTCCTTGAACACTCTTAACCTTATATGGCCCTTCCCAGTTTGGGGCAATCTTTCCTTTTTGCCCTACTCCAGAGGCTTCCACTTTTCTAAGGACTAAATCTCCTTGCTTGAAGAACCTTTCCTTACCCTTAGGTTGTAATAGAATGAAGCTTTCTTCTGATAGTTCACTATCTTCGCATGTACTTCATCCCGTACCTTATCGATTAGGTCCAGGGCTAACCTTTGCCCTTCCTCATTTTCCTTAGCATTGAAAGCTTGAATCCTGGGGGAGCAATGCGATATCTCTACGGGAACAACCGCTTCTGCCCCATACGCTAACATGAAGGGAGTTGCTCCAGTCGTGACTCTACAGGTAGTCCTATAGGCCCATAATATTGGGAGTATTTCATCCACCCAATTATTTCTGGATTTCTCAATTCTCTTCTTTAGTCCATCTAGGATTATTCGATATGCCACTTCCGCCTGCCCATTGGCTTGCGGGTGAGCTACGGAAGTAAATCGTAACTCAATCTCATTCTCCTCGCAATACTTCTTGAATTCCTCATTGTTGAACTATGTTCCATTATCGGTAACCAGGATACAAGAAATTCCATAAGGGCACATGATGATTTCCCATAGGAATTGTGCAACCTTCTTAGTTGTGATCTTGGATAAAGGCTTGGCTTTAATCCATTTAGTAAAATAATCAATGGCTACAATCAGGAACTTCCTTCGTGTCATGGCCATGGGGAAAGGTCCAAGTATATCCATTCCCCACATAGCAAAGGGGATGGGAGAATTGATGGAGGTCAGCATCTCGAGGGTTTGTTTAACGACAGGTGCATGCTTCTGATAGCGGTCACACTTCTTCACATACTCTTTGGCATCGACCATCATTTCTGGCCAATAGAAGCCTAAACGGGTTATCTTATGAGCTAGTGCTCTGCCCCCCAAGTGTTGGCCACAGATACCTTCATGCACTTCTTCAAGAGCCAAGCGTGCCTTATCGGGTCTGAGACATCTTAAGTAAGGAACTACATAAGATCTTTTATACAAAATCCCATCTATCAAGGAGTATCTTAGTGCTCGAACAACCAACTTCCGTGCTTCAGTAGCATCATTTGGCAACCAACCGGTTTGAATATAGGTCTTAATGGGATCTATCCATGACGTCCCCAGACCTATAGGAGCTACAAGCTTAACATCAATGCTCCGTGTCTTCTGAACGCGGAAGTATACACTTCCCGAACTTTCCTCTATCTCAGATGAAGCAAATTTTGATAATGCATCTGCTTTAGCATTTTCCTCCCTTGGAATGTGCTCAATATGACATTCATCGAATTGGGTCATCACAGCCCTTACTAGGCGGACATACTTAGCCATCGTATCATCCCTTGCCTCAAAATCTCCCTTTACCTGGGATATGACCAGCTTCGAGTCTCCACAGACCTTTAAGTTCTTGACTCTAAGTGTCCCTGCTAAGCCAAGGCCAGCTATCAGAGCTTCATATTCTGCCTCATTGTTTGTGGTCGGGAAGTCTAACTTCATAGCATATTCAATCAAGAACCCATCAAGGCTTTGTAAAACTAACCCCGCTCTACTTAAATTTGTTTTTGATGCTTCATCAAAATAGAGAACCCAATATTCCTTCTCCTTATCATCCTTTTCTTTGTCCCCTTTATCAACTTCCTTGTCTTCAGGTATGGTATCCTCCTGCCCCCCGACTTCTTGGTTTGGGTATGGTACATTCCACCACGAAGTCAGCCAATGCCTGGGCTTTTATTGCCGTTTGTGGCTTATACTTGATATCAAATTCTCCCAACTCTATTGCCCATTTGATCAACCTCCCACTAGCCTTGGGATGATGAATAATATTTCTCAAGGGATGATATGTTAGTACTTCAATCTTATGAGCCTGAAAGTAGGGACACAACTTTCTTGAAGCCATTACCAAGGCTAAAGCAAACTTCTCAATAGTTGAATAATTCAACTCAGCTCCATGCAGAATTTTGCTAACATAGTATACGGGTTTCTGATTATAAGTTCCTCCTTAACCAATACAGCGCTCAAGGCATTCTCTGAAACATCTAAGTACAAGTATAAAATTTTATGCAGAGCTGGCTTGGCCAACAACGGGGCCTGGCCCATATATTTCTTTAATTCCTCGAATGCCTTCTGGCTTTCCTCACTCCATACAAAATCCTTAACCTTCTTTAAGGACTTGAAGAACGACAAGCACTTGTCCCCAGATTTAAAGATGAATCATCCCAACGCAGCAACCCTTCCAGTGAGCTTTTGAACATCTTTGATAGTTTTTGGTGGATCCATATCTAGGATTGCCTTTATTTTTTTCGGGATTGGCCTCGATTCCTCTCTTGGAGACCATCAATCCCAAAAATTTTCCAGATCCTACTCCGAAAGCACACTTTGCAGGATTTAACATCATATTGTAGTATCTCAGGACCTCAAAAGCTTCCCTTAAATGGATTATATTGTCAGTCTTCACTAGACTTTGAATAACATGTCATCAACATAAACTTCCATGGTCTTGCTAATAAGATCCTTAAAAATTTTATTTACCAACCTTTGATAGGTGGCACCTGCATTCTTGAGACCAAATGCCATAACAAGATAACAATAAACACCAAGTCAGTGATGAATGATACCTTTAGGATGTCGTCCTTGTACATCTTTGATCTATTATATCCACTAAATCCATCCATGAAGCTTAGCATCTCATGTAACCACCCCCCAAATCAGGGGTCGGGGAGTCCGGGTTGTCACGAGTTCCATTTCCCCTTAATAACACCCAATCTTAATAAACAATCAACTACTCTGTACTGTGACCCCACAATAAACACACACACCACAAGTTATAGTCTCAGAGATGAATATCCAAAAGTAACACGAGTCATTTTATTCCAAAATTATATGCCATTACACCTTAAAGGGTTTCTGAATAGATTTACATTTCTTTGCCATTATTACCAATGATAAAGATACATAAGTCTGGTACATCAAAAGTTGAAAGGCCTAGCCTATGGTAGTTCCTACCCTCAGCTACAACGACATCAACGCCTATAGGAAACTGCGAAACATTTCCTATCGCTCGCGAATCTGGGAGCTTGGTCCTGTTCATCTTTTTCTATTGTTGTTGTGTGATGAAAGAAGAAAACAAGGGTGAGCAGCAAGCCCACCAAAATAATATGTATAATGATTAACAATATATGAGCCTTCTCATAGTATCATGAAGTCTTGGTCAAAAGAAAATGGACCAAAGTTGATATCTTAATGCGATGAAGTCGCAAAATATTCAGTATATATACATATATACCTTTTCAAAATATTGGAAGTCCTCTCTCCATGCATAATATACACAGAGTTCCGGTTTATAACTGTATAAAACTATCGTTGCAAGGTGACTCATATATCTAACACTTGTCTCAACGTTTTTCTGACAATCTCCCCTTTGACATGCATAACCATAATCATTTGCTAGATATAAGTTTAAAAGATGAAGTTACAAGATAATCCAATATACTTATATCTTTTCCAATACTACTTGAACTACCACCGTTCAAGTTATAATTAGTTTCAAAAGTTCATCACATAGATGAGACTACAAGACAAGATTTGAATAGATTCAATCTTTGAACATCATTATAAATAATGAAGTTACGAGGATACTTCATTAAGTCCCGATATATATATACACCTATATATATATACATTTCATACACTCCTTGAAAACCTCTGTTATGAAAATTATAAAACAGAGTTGCAATATCCAATGAATTTGGAAAGGAGAAAACCTTGGCATAAACCTGATATCTTGTTGATCAGGCAAAGATACCAATAAGTAACCTTTTTCTCTAGTAGATGGAATGAATCCCCCACGGTCATCACCCTGCCACATAAGGACCCTTATGCTGGACCGCCACCCCGGCCTCTTACGCGTTGATAGATGCCACCCCAGCCACTTACACTTTGATAGGACCGTACCCCGGCCTGTCGCTTATGCCGACTCAATTAGATGGACTACTTCCCGAACGTTGGGCAACTAATCAAATTGTTTCTCAAAACAGCAACCACGTTGCGAATGTAAAATACACCACAGAGCCGGATCCCCCAGGTTTTGAGCGAGTATTTAAATCTCCTTCGAAAGGAGGATCTTAAATATAAAAGAATGAGTTTTGGGATCCGCCCTAACTTTTTGAAATCATTTTGAAGAATCGAAAACATTTTAAGAATGTTTGGAGTACTGCTGATTTATTAAAATAATCGTCCCGATATATTAGAAATATCTGAATAGTATTATTTCATAATATTCTCATAAAGATAATCCTTATAAAAATAATCGAGTAGAAGTTTTAAACTCATACTTGAAATGGATATTAAATAACCAAAGATATACTTATATGAAAGTACTATCTTTATTTGAATAATCGAAAATAAGTTGATTATCGAAACCATTATTTTTTTAATAAAATAAAGAATATTATTTAGTAAATAAGCGGAGTCATAATACCTCGAATGAATATTATAAATAATTTCATTAAATAACATAAACGGAGTCATACATTCTCAAATGAATATTCAAATAATATTTATTAAATAAAATAAAGTTATTGAATAAACCCTTATTCGATCAATAGTTTTGAAAACTATATCCATATATATATAAATTATATATATATATATATACTCGGGAATATCGACTCCCGGTTTAGAAATATGTTCACCTTGGGGTCCCCTTTACTAAGGGTATATGCAAATTACCGCTTATCTCTAGCATGGGTATTATCAACTGAATCAACAGATATATGTATCAAGATTACGAACCAAGCATGCATATATACCATATCACATGCTACAATATATCGCAAGAATTTGCTAATTAACCAACATGCATTTATCACAAGACAATGCATATACATATATACATCACACAACAAGTATAGCGGGTAGAAAACTTGTCTGAGTGCTCCCGGATAGACTTAAGCTTAGAGTGGGTCCGATAACCTATGAACAACAACATAAGTCGGAATTAAACCCCGGTCGCTTAAGAAACTAGACTTTAACCATTTAGAGTCCTAACGTTCGCTTTCGCGCTTAACGATTCACTTAAGTCGCTCGAGTATCCTCGGCTCCACCATTTTTAATAAATTAACCATTAAGGGTTTTAAGGAGATTCTTTCGCGAGTACCTTACCAACTGCCTAATACACTTTAAATAATTGCTTCATATTCCAATTAGTCATTTAAGGGCCTTAACCAAGGTTTCAAAGTAAGGCGAGGGGTAATGGTTCGGTCGCGAAACGTCGTTACTTAAAACGGTCGTTTCTCCTAAACCGTACATCGGATTTAAGCGAACCAAATATCAAAACGAAGCTCGTAACATGAACTATCTAATCATGGCAATGGTCAAAACATAACAGGGAGTTCTCGGGTCCTGATGTTAAGAGCAAAAACAGTCTAAAGTATATCGGACATTACAACGACTATGTTTACGCGATTTCCCAAATTTTTACCATTCCAAATCATATCAATCCAACTACCAATCAACAACAACTCAAGATACACATCAATGCTACTGATTTCAGTCATAATAAGCTCAAGGATCTCAATCCAATCATATATTATAACATCTCCAAATTCAACTAAACTACTTAACAATTAAGCTCGAATCATGCTTATCATTCAAATTACTACTCATCCATCCAAACCATCTCCAAACTTCAACATTCAAACTTATTACTAAAGGGTGTGAAGATTTATACCTTTCTTGGAGGGTGGAAAGTTACTAGGAATCCTTATGGAGCCTCCTACAAGCTTGATCTTTCCAAAGAAATCAAGAACACAAAGTTAGGCTTTGAAGTTTCTAAAAGTCCGATTTAAAGAACTATAAAAATGAGGGTCTTACCATGCTTATTTGGAAGAGACTTGTGAACAAGAGTTGTAGGCCATCTCAATACCTTTCCAACGAGCTATAGAACACAATTGAAGGAGATATGGAAGTTTGAAGTTGCTGGGTTTGTTTTAGCCGAGAGCTTTCTTCTTGAAATGGGAAAGTCAACTTTCAATTTGTATTTGTGTTATGATATTTGTTGGTTGGTTGCTTCCTTTTGTCTTGGAAATAAATTAAATTTTTTACCATGGTGAAAAATGTGTGGCTCACAATCAACCAACCAATCCTTCCCACTTGTCATGCTTAGGTCATCAAGCTTAGGTCATCTTGTTACACTTGTCTTCTTCTTGATGGTGTCATGACATTATCATCCACTAACCTCTTTGATTAACCCCTAATTACTTGGCTAATGACCACTTATCTGTTATACGGTTCGCTTAACTTTCGTTCTCGTTTATCGTTTGAGGGATCATACCCGGGATCTTATTACGTGGGTTCCTCTAAACCTTTCTCAATATTTTATATTCCTTTTATGATCATCTCTTATAATCCTTGAATTAAATCCTTTTAATCATGTTACCTTATACTCAATTCTTTCGGTATCTGATGGATTTTCGGGAAAAATCAAAGTATTCGAATTTGGATTCTGACGATCTTTACATACACTTATTTACTTTATGGAATACTAATACGATCTTAGAATTTCCATAACAGTACTCCTATATAGCGTGGTCTTATAATTTTCCTTAATCAGCATCATCAGCAAAATTTACTATTCATCCGTGTTTCAAAAATTCCAAAAATTGGGGTTATTACAGTCTTCCCTCCTTAAAAGGATTCCGTCCCGGAATCGGATAAAAATGAATAGGGACACTTTCTTAGCATTGCACTTTCTAACTCTCAAGTCAATTTTCCCACATTATGGTTCAACCATCAAACTCTGACTAGTTTGATATCCCTTCTCTTAAGCACTCGTTCCTTTTTAATCTATAACCTTCCTGGTTGCTCCATATAGGTTACGTCTGGTTGCATGTCTATGCGCTCATATGCCCCTATTTGTCTGGCATCCGAATTACACTTCCTTAACATTGATACGTGGAACACGTTATGAACTTGCTACATGTTCGGGGGTAGGGCTAGCTCATATGCTAACTTCCCAATACGTCTTAATACCTCAAAGGGTCCAAAAATTTCGTGGGCTTAGCTTTCCGTTCTTTCTGGACCTCATCCATCCTTTCCAAGGGGATACCTATAATCATCACTAGGTCCCCTACTTCCTACTCTTTGTCTTTTTGTTGTCAATTCAACATACTTCTTATGTCCATCTTGGGCTACTACCAGCCGTCCTCTGATTAGATCTATTATATCCTTGGTCCCTTGGACCACTGCTGGTCCGAACATCTAGCACTCTGCAACTTTATTCTGATACAAGGGAGATCGGCATCTCTTTCTGTATAGGGCCTCGTAAGGCGACATTCCAACACTGTCATATCATCCATCATCATAAGAAAACTCAATTCGTGCTAAGTGATCATTCCAAACTCTTTCAAGTCTATCGCACAGACTCTCATCATAGCTTCTAGCATAGCTTTTGCTTTTCAATACCCACTCTTTTCCAGTTCGTAATTGTTACTATGTTCCGTACCTAATATCATACTGGTTACACTTTTTCTCGCTAGCATTCTATAACCTTTAAATAAACGCGTCAACCTTAGTATCACGAATGTGTTAGAATCGGAATACCCCTGCACTGATACTACTTCATTTCTAGCGGCTTCCATCTTTGAAAGCTTGATCCATCATATAGAAGTAAAGGAATTTATTGAGAGATCACTATGATCATGAACACTTGTTCTATTGCATAGTTAGTACAGAAGGTGGCCAGCCTTTAGTACTTGACAAGCAATTAAACAACATGTGGTATCCTACTAGGCTTCTATCATACAGATAGGTAGTCATTCGGCAATACCTCCCCTTCTGGAAGGGTTGTTCTTCTCAGCTTATATGAAATGAAAAGAAGAGAAAAGAATGAATTGAAGAGAATTGTATATATGAGAAAAAAAATATACTGCCACAAAATATCTGGCTTGGAACCTACCTCTGAACTATAGAGGTTTGTCATAGGAGAACAAAACATATGTGTATATATATCAACATCAAGTATTATCGCATCACATTTCGCATGCTTAAATATTTTTGCTATTCCGTCCATCATTCTATGGACCCATGCTCTTCCTCGAGCTTATACTCAATCACCTTTGAAACTCCCTCGACATCGAAAATCGAATCTGGAATCTCATTCTAGACATCATCGTTACTAGAATTCTATGCTTGCATTGCAACCTTCCTCGTATAGTAACACGACTCCCTATTGATAAGGAGGAATAAATATTCAATAGGTAAATAATCTACTTAATTAGTCTATTCAATGGTAACTTATACACCACCACGACCCGATTAGTGGTACTCAATCTCAACATCCATTCCAATACAACTCTCACGGTTGTAATCCGCTCATTACTCGCAGAATCATTACTGTATTACTATGATCCCCCACTGACCTACTGTCGTCATTCTTTTCCATGAAGTCTTAATAGCTAACCATACAGAGTCCATACATATCGTATCGAATTCTTCTAAGGAGTTAACATAATCACCATTCATAATTCATGAAGAACACTCCAAATTCTAACGTACTTTCATGACATGAAGCATATAAAATTGCAGAAGAGTTTCAATCAAAGCACCGATAGCAGGTTAATACCATTCTTAATCATATGCCTTCAATAGAAGACTTAACTCAAAGGTTTGTTTGGTCCTTTTTGAAATATGGTCCTGGCTTATTCTCAAGATAGGACCTTCTAAGATAGATAGCCCGCTAATGGCGATTACACGAATTAAACCTTTACCCAACTACTATTACGGTTGAGTATTGCACAGTCATCAGAAGGAATGTCAATCTTTCGAACCGTAATACAACCTTCCCGGCTTCAACCATCATCACTGTATTCCTCTCGCACGAGCGCCTATAATTATCCTCTTACATTTAAAGTGTCGACCACCTCTTTGGCCTTTCCTAATGGTAAAATTTCCTTACAGTCAATGTCATTTCAACCACCTCCAAATAAATTTTCTACCTTATTTCAATCACTGCCTTTGTGAAGATGTTTTCCATAAAATCTGATGAGTAAAAAACAATATCACCATTTTTCCATAAGTTATTGCCTCAGTCTTTAGAGGTTAATCACTATCACGACTGACTCTCAATCATACTTAGAACATATTTTATCTTAGGCCCTAATTGCCCTGAACAATTTCGACCTTTACTGGTTCGATCCATACTTTCTCGTGGTTTAACACGTGCCCCACTTGGCATTATTATAATTACGTCATATTTCCTTTATCAACATTTCTATTCTTGAGAATTTTGAATATTACCTTTCTCCTTGTAAAACCTCTAAGGTTATCCTTGAATCATTCCTCCTGTATTCCCTAGATACAGGGCATATCAAGATACCATTTATTATTACCAGAATCATTGTCTATATACTTCTGAAAAAAATTTCTCCAGTGATTCTTAAAGGTTGTTATTACCTTAATCCTTTCCAATTCATACTGTCAAAACTCATACTATCCCTTTTAAGGTTGAAATGCCAACCTTTATGCATTCCCCTAGGATTCATTTTAAGTTACTGATGTTCTATCCTTAATTCCACCTTTAAAAAGGTACATGCATCCTTCCATGGATAAATCAAGTCATATATCCCTGATAAGGGTGTCTTTTTCAATCATTCCCACCTCGATAGTATATGCCTAATTTCACAATAACATTTGTATTCAAAATGAGGTCAATCAAAATGGCCTCCAAAAGATAACAACGGTTATCCGCTTTTCTTTCCTAATTTGGTAATGATAACATGGATGTTCTGGAAGATATTGGTCGTGTTCAACGTGAACATCTTCTTAATAAATCCTCATTTTCTTTTGTTTTTCAACAGTCATCTCAACGTTGGGATGTCTTTCATACCTGGCGTCTCCCTTTCTGGGTATCAAGCCACCAGTCTTACACTTCACATTCTTGAAGGTCACTTCCTTCCTCCAATTCTCCTAATTTTCTTACTTCCTTGTCTCTTTAGTCTATCCGCGTCTCATTATTTATCCTTCGAACTATCTCAAGGTTTTCTCGAATCCTCCCAACTTATAGGGGATAAAATATATGTATCTCTTATGCCTTCAACCATCAATTTTAACTCATGGTGAATCACCCTCATCCTGACGATTACATACTTTTCTAGTTCTATTACTATGATTCTTTAGGGTTTCCTCATACCCAACTCCCTTATCATTCCTCAACTCTATTGCCTTAATATTCCTTTCCACTTCAGTTTCTTTTTATTTTCCTTTCTCTTATAATTATTTCATGAACCAACACAACATAAGCATTGATTTCAAATATCCCGTCATTCTGGATTCGTGTCCTCAGAACGAATCTTGACAACTTTTACAACTTAGATTCATAATTCATCATACTCGTCCGCCTTTGTTATGGCTCTAAAGCTTTTACACTATCTCCATAACCTTGGGAAGTACTTTCTTGAAAACAATTGACTGAACTTTAATCAGTTTATTGTAACCTCTGGCTCCGTGCCTTCCTTGGACTTTCACCAGCGGGTGGTCTCTCTCTTAGGAGGGTAAGTGACAAAAACACTCTTTTGTGATTCGTCAATCATTTAGAATCTCAAATGATTCCTGTATTTCCTTTAGCCAGGCTCTTGCCTCGACTGGGTCAGCTTGTTCCTTGGAACTCTGAGAGCTTAGCGACTTAAAGAACCTGAAAGAATTTTTCACCGCATTGTTTCCTCAAGGTGGTGGTTGGGGATAATAGTATAAGTTCTGTTTAGGCAGGTCCATGAATTGTCCAATAGGAGTACCATCCTGATTCTCCCTATCTTGTTCAACTTCTATTTTCTCAGTATGAAATGTTCCAACCTTCTCCCATAATCAGGGTTATCTTATACGTTAAAAATCCTTGTTTTCCACTTCATTATGTTATGGGTTCCTTCTATCTTGATGTCGACCTCCCTGACTATCACGTTCAGGGTTTGCTCTAAATCTTATTCCTCAAACTAGCTTTCATCTAAGATCTCATCTTTAAGTTCTTGAACATTTGGAACCCAAATTCTGTAGGAATGCCTCATTATTCCCTTATCATCTTTCTCGATATTAATCTCTTATCTATTTGTTGGCTTTTTGCCTTCATTCATCACTTTTTCTGGCACAATATGTTCTTTTCCAATAATTCGGGCTGTATTGCAATCTCAAACAACTTTTCGGTACCGCCTCCGGTTACCTTCACTTCTATTTCCATTTTCTCAAAATCTCTTATAACTCTCCCAAAGACATTATAATCTTGAGTCTCTCCTTTTTACTAAGGGCATCAGCCACCACATTGGCTTTCCCCAAATGATAAAGAATCTCCCAATCATAATTCTTGATTAGCTCTAACCGCCTCCTCTGGCGTATGTTGAGCTCTTTCTACGTGAAAATGTATTAGAGCACTTATGGCTTAGGTAATTCTCGTACTTCTCTCCATACAAGTAGTGCCTCCAATCTTTAGGGCAAAACTATTGCCATGAGCCCAAGCTCATAGGTGGGGATATCGAATTTTATATTCCCTTAATTTTCTTGACGCGTACGCGATTACCTTCCTGTGCTGTATAAGAAGCACCCTAATTCCTTATGCGAAGCGTCAATACAAATCACAAAATCTCCTTTTTCCATCCGGCGATGCCAACATAGGGGCCATCACCAATCTTTGCTTCAGTTCTTGAAAGTTGTTCTCGCATTTCTCTGTCCATTCAAACTTCTTAGTCTTACGAGTAAGCCGCGTTAAAGGGGCTACTATCTTTACAAACTTGAACGAACCTCCGGTAGTGACCAGCCAATCCTACCTCTGGTAATTCCCCTAACCATGGTCATCAATTCCTCAGTGGTCCTTTATTCATTCTTGTCAGGACCCTCCACGGGATTCTTCTCAGCAACAATCCTTTCTAGGACAACATCCTCAACCGCTACATCCTCAATAGAAACATCATCCGGTCCCTCATTAGGGTGTTCCATTGGATCCACAATCTGATCTCCAATAACTAATAAAATATCATCGCGTTGTTGCTCCTCAACCTCAGGGTTCGGAGTCCCGCTACCATATATGATAACGAACTATGCTTCTATCACGATATTTATAAGGGTTCCCATAAGGGTTTTAACTGTCAGTACTACGTTAGGTAGCCCGACTATGAACTTGGCAAGAGTTCTTATTATCTTTGTGAACTTATTATCTTAACGTCACATCATCTCTGAGGTTTATAACGCTTAGCTCTGATACCATTTCTGTAGCACCCCCAAATCCGGGGTCGGGGATCCGGGTTGTCACGAGTTCCATTTCCCTTAATAACACCCAATCTTAATAAACAATGAACTACTCTGTACTGTGACCCCACAATAAACACACACACCACAAGTTATAGTCTCAGAGATGAATATCTAAAAGTAACACGAGTCATTTTATTCCAAGATTATATGCCATTACACCTTAAAAGGGTTTCTGAATAGATTTAAATTTCTTTGCCATTATTACAATTGATAAAGATACATAAGTCTGGTACATCAAAAGTTGAAAGCCTAGCCTATTGGTAGTTCCTACCTCAGCTACAGCGACATCAACGCCTATAGGAAACTGCGGAACGTTTCCTATCCGCTCGCGAATTGGGAGCTTGGTCATGTTCATCTTTTCTATCTATTGTTGTGTGATGAAAGAAGAAAGTAAGGATGAGCAACAAGCCCACCAAAATAATATGTATAATGATTAACAATATATGAGCCTTCTCATAGTACTCATGAAAGTCTTGGTCAAAAGAAATGGACCAAGTTTGATATCTTAATGCGATGAAGTCGCAAAATATTCAGTATATATACATATATACTTTTCAAATTCTTGGAAGTCCTCTTCCATGCATAATATACACAGAGTTCCAGTTTATAACTGTATAAAACTATCGTTGCAAGGTGATCTCATATATCTAACCTTGTCTCAACATTTTTCTGAAAATGTTTGACATGCATAAGATAATCATTTGCTAGATATAAGTTTAAAAGAGGAAGTTACAAGATACTCCAATATACTTATATCCGAATAGTACTTGAACTACCACCGTTCAAGTTATAATCAGTTTCAAAAGTTCATCACCCAGATGAGACTACAAGATAAGACTTGAATAGATTCAATCCTTGAAATATCATTATAAATAATGAAGTTACGAGATACTTCATTAAGTCCCGATATATATATACACCTATATATATATATACATTTCATACACTCCTTGAAAACCTCTGTTATGAAAATTATAAACAGAGTTGCAATATCCAATGAATTTTGGAAAGAAAAGAATTTTGGCATAAACCTGATATCTTGCTGATCAGGCAAAGATACCAATAAGTAACCTTTTCTACTAGTAGATGGATGATTCCCCCACCGGTCATCACCCTGGCCACATAAGGACCTTGTGCTGGACCGCCACCCGGCCTCTTACGCGTTGATGGACTGCCACCCAGCCACTTACACTTTGATAGACCGTACCCCGGCCTGTCGCTTATTCCGACTCAATTAGATGGACTTACTTCCCGGACGTTAGACAAGTAATCAAATTGTTTCCTCAAAATAGCAACCACGTTGTGAATGTAAAATACACCACAGAGCCGGATCCCCCAGGTTTTGAGCGAGTATTTAAATCCCCTTTGAAAGGAAGATCTTAAATATAAAAATGAGTTTTGGGGTCCACTCTAACTTTAAAAATCATTTTGAAGACTCGAAAACATTTTTAAGAATGTTTGTAGTACTGCTGATTTATTAAAATAAATCAGTCCCAATATATTTAAAAAATATTTGAATATTATTATTTAAATAATATTCCCATAAAGAATAATCTTTATAAAAATAATTTAAGTAGAAGTTTTAAAACTCATACTTGAAATGGATATTAAATAACCAAAGATATACTTATACGAAAGTATAATCTTTATTTGAATAATCGAAAATAAGTTTGATTATCGAAACATTATTCTTTAACAAAATAAAGAATATTATTAAATAATAAGCGGAGTCATAATACCTCGAATGAATATTATAAATAATATTCATTAAATAAAGTAAACGGAGTCATACATCCTCAAAGGAATATCCAATTAATAATCATTAAATAGAATAAACAGAGTCATAAGTCCTCGAATGAATATTCAAATAATATTCATTAAATAAAATAAAGATATCGAATAAACCTTATTCGATCAATAGTTTTGAAAACTATATCCATATATATATAAATACATATATATAATATACTCAGGAACATCGACTCCCGGTTTAGAAATATGTTCACCTTGGGGTCCCCTTTTCTAAAGGTATATGCAAATTACCACTTATCTCTAGCATAGGTATTATGAAACTAATAAGCATTTGAACCAACAGATATATATCAAGATTACGAAACAGACATGCATATATACCATATCACATGCTCCAATATATCGCAAGAATTTGCTAATAACAATCATGCATTTATCACAAGATAATGCATATACACATATACATCACAACAACAGTATAACGGGTAGAAAACTTGCCTGAGTGCTCCCGGATAGACTTAAGCTTAGAGTGGAATAACCTATGAACAACAACATAAGTCAGAATTAAACCCCGGATGCTTAAGAAACTAGACTTTAACCATTTAGAGTCCTAACGTTCGCTTTCGCGCTTAACGATTCACTTAAGTCGCTCGAGTATCCTCGGCTCCACCATTTTTAATAAATTAACCATTAAGGGTTTTAAGGCGATTCTTTCGCGAGTACCTTACCAACTGCCTAATCCACTTTACATAATTGTTTCATATTCCAATTAGTCATTTAAGGGCCTTAACCAAGGTTTCAAAGTAAGGCGAGGGGTAATGGTTCGGTCGCGAAACGCCGTTACTTAAAACGGTCGTTTCTCCTAAACCATACATCGGATTTAAGAGAACCACATATCAAAACGAAGCTCGTAACATGAACTATCTAATAATGGCAATGGTCAAAACCTAACAGGGAGTTCTCGGGTCCTGATGTTAAGAGCAAAAACAGTCTAAAGTATATCGGACATTACGACGGCTATGTTTACGCGATTTCCCAAATTTTTACCATTCCAAATCATATCAATCCAACTACCAATCAACAACAACTCAAGATACACATCAATGCTACTGATTTCAGTCATAATAAGCTCAAGGATCTCAATCCAATCATATATTATAACATCTCCAAATTCAACTAAACTACTTAACAATTAAGCTCGAATCATGCTTATCATTCAAATTACTACTCATCCATCCAAACCATCTCCAAAATTCAACATTCAAACTTATTAATAAAGGGTGTGAAGATTTATACCTTTCTTGGAGGGTGGAAAGTTACTAGAAATCCTTATGGAGCCTCCTACAAGCTTGATCTTTCCAAAGAAATCAAGAACACAAAGTTAGGCTTTGAAGTTTCTAAAAGTCCGATTTAAAGAACTGTAAAAATGAGGGTCTTACCTTGCTTATTTGAAAGATACTTGTGCACAAGAGTTGTAGGCCATCTCAATACCTTTCCAACGAGCTATAGAACACAACATTTGAGTGAGTATTGAAGGAGATATGGCAGTTTGAAGTTGCTGAGTTTGTTTTAGCCGAGAGCTTTCTTCTTGAAATGGGAAAGTCAACTTTCAATTTGTATTTGTGTTATGATATTTGTTGGTTGGTTGCTTCCTTTTGTCTTGGAAATAAATTAAATTTTTACCATGGTGAAAAATGTGTGGCTCACAATCAACCAACCAATCCTTCCCACTTGTCATGCTTAGGTCACCAAGCTTAGGTCATCTTGTTACACTTGTCTTCTTCTTGATGGTGTCATGACATCATCATCCACTAACCTCTTTGATTAACCCCTAATTACTTGGCTAATGACCGCTTATCTGTTATACGGTTCGCTTAACTTTCGTTCTCGTTTATCGTTTGAGGGATCATACCCGGGATCTTATTACTTGGGTTCCCCTAAACCTTTCTCAATATTTTATATTCCTTTTATGATCCTCTCTTATAATCCTTGAATTAAATCCTTTTAATCATGTTACCTTATACTCAATTCTTTCGGTATCTGGTGGATTTTCGGGAAAAATCAAAGTGTTCGAATTTGGATTCTGACGATCTTTACATACACTTATTTACTTTATGGAATACTAATACGATCTTAGAATTTCCATAACAGTACTCCTATATAGCGTGGTCTGATAATTTTCCTTAATCAGCATCATCAGTAAAAGTTACTATTCATCCGTGTTTCAAAAATTCCAAAAATTGGGGTTATTACACCTAGGTATGAGGCCACCTATCAGAGAACCCCCACCTGCTGATTCAGGTTTTACTGGTCATTCAGTTACAGGTGTACCTTTCCAGTTCTCTTCCTATCCTATCCCATATCATCAGTTCGAGGCTTGCCTTATGGAGCAGCGATTCCTACATGGTCAGATTCAGGAGTTATTACATAGCATGCGTACCAGAGAGGTTGGGAGTGGTGAGAGGCGACTTAGAGAGAGGCTCCAGGTGTTTCGTAGAGCAGCTGCTGTGAGGATTGCTGAGGCTACTCATGAGGACATCACCCCTGATTTTCTAGTAGAGTGGGCTAAATAGGTTCTAGAGGAGCTTGAGGAGATTGGAGGTCCAGACTTGCCATGAGTCAGAGATCCAGAGATGGAGATGCAGAGCAGTGTTGGTATGGTTGTGTAGTATGTACAGTAGTGTGTAGTATGTATCAGTAGACTTTTGGGTTGTATTTATAGGCTAGATCTACTGATTAGTGAGTAGGTTATTGTACCCTTTTACTTTTACTTCCGAAACATCTTGACGCTTGTACTACTTAAAACTTTTGATCTATATATATCAGTACCTTTCCTTTCCAGCATTGTCATTTACTTTACTGCACCTGTTTTATTTTACCTTATTTATTGCACCAGTTATATCCCTGTGATACTATGTACCCTATTCCCATAACTGTTTATATTCCGTAAAGAAGCATGCAATTTACTTAGTTCAACTGTTACAACTATTTTCAAAAAGAGATATTTCTGTTTTACCAAAACTTTTCTTTTATGCAAAGGATTTGATTTAAAAGCTAAATAAGTTGTTTGATTCTTTACAGAAATTGCCTCCCAGAAGAAATACCCGCACCAACACCCATAATGAAGAAACCAACAATAACAACCAAGATGACACAGACTAGAATGTCAACCCAGGACCCATATACCCAGCAATAGCCCAGATTCTCCAAATCTTGGCCCAACAAACAGTTCACCTGGCACAACAACAACAAAGACAGACCAATCCCCAGGTAACTTTCAAAACTTTTCAGGCAGTAAACCTACCAGAATTCAAGGGTTCCTTAGAACCGATTGAAGCAAATATTTGGTTAATGGAAATAGAGAAGTCATTTTCCTTGGTGAAAGTGAAGGAAGAATAGAAGGTAGAGTTTGCAAGTTATTATTTGAAGAATGAGGCCACCTATTGGTGGGAGGCTGTGAAGACATTGGAAGGTACAGATGTTATTACTTGGGAGAGGTTTAAGGAATGTCTTTAGAAAATTATTTACCCCAGTTTGTTCAGGATCAGACGGAATTGAAGTTTTTAGAGTTAAAGCAAGGAAATATGTCGGTGGCAGATTATGAAAGTACGTTTGAAGAGTTGTCGAAGTATGTGTCGTCATATATGGATATTGACAGGAAGAAGGCTAAGAGATTCCAGCAAGGTCTGAAGCCATGGATCAGAGGGAAGGTAGCCATTTTTGAGTTGGATACCTATGCAGGAGTTGTATATAAGGCCATGATTGCAGAGACAGAGAGTGAGATGTCACAGAAGGAAAAGGAATGTAAGAAAAGAAATTTGAAGGAAATGAAGGTCAGTCACAACCAGGGAAGTTTCCAAATTTTAAGAAAGGCAAGTTTCAGCCAAGGAGAAATTTTAATTTCAAGAGAAAATGCAGGCAACGGAGGCCAGGGCAACCGTCCAGCCAATGTGATTCAGCCGAATTAGTTAAGGTTAACTTTTCCAGATTGTCAGGCATGTGGGAAGAAACATGGAGGAGTTTGTAATAAGTTGAATGTTGTTTATTTTAAGTGTAATCAGAAAGGGCACTATTCGAGGGAGTGCCGAAATCAGCCAGCGAGAGAGCCAGCAAACAAGGATCAGCCTATCCGGAATCCAGCAATGAAGGTTCCAGCTATTGGATTTACGTGCTTTAAATGTGGGAAGCCAGGACATATAGCCAGGGATTGCAAGACACCAGCCCCAGTCAGTAATGCATTGAGGATTATGGGATCTACCCCAACAGTGAATGAGACTCCAAGGGCTAGAGTTTTTGACATGTCTATAAAGGACGCTATCCAGGATACTGATGTTGTGGCAGGTACGCTTAATGTGAATTCTTTATGTGCCAAAGTGTTAATAGATTCGGGAGCAACTCGATCATTTATTTCACAAGATTGTTAGTAAGTTAAATTGTCCAGTTAAGTATTTAAATGAAATAATGAATGTGGAATTAGCAAATCAAGAATGTGTATCTGTTAATCAAGTTTGTGGGAAATGTGAGATTGAGATTTCTGGTAGTAAGTTTTGTGTAGATTTGATACCATTTAAGTTAGGAGAATTTGACGTTATCTTAGGAATGGATTGGTTATCTAAGCACGATGCCCAGATAGATTGTCGAAATAAGAAGATAATGGTGAAGACGCCAGATGAGAGGATAGTAACGTTTAAGGGCTAGAAGCAGGTAAAGAAATTCTTAACGATGATTCAAGCCAAGAAGTTACTAAGAAAAGGATGGGAGCATTTCGTGGCATATGTGATTGATAGAAATCAGGGGCCAGTAAAACTTGAAGATATTCCAGTAGTTAATGAATTTCCAGACGTGTTTTCCGATGAGTTACCAGGACTTCCTCCAGATAGAGAAATTGAATTTGCGATCAACTTAGCACCTGGAACAGAACCAGTATGCAAGGCCCCGTATAGGATGGCGCCCGTTGAGATGAAGGAACTAGCAAAGCAATTGCAAGAGTTGTTAGAGAAAGGAGTAATCAGACCCAGTGTATCCCCGTGGGGTGCACCGGTATTGTTTGTCAAGAAAAAAGATGGAAGCATGAGACTGTCCATCGACTATCGGGAGCTCAATAAGCATACAATCAAGAACAAGTATCCGTTACCCAGAATTGATTATTTGTTTGACCAATTGAAGGGAGCCAAGTACTTTTCCAAGATCGACTTAAGATCGGGATATCATCAACTAAAGATTAGGCCAGAAGATATACCAAAGACAGCTTTCAGGACGAGGTATGGACATTATGAATTTTTAGTAATGTCTTTTGGATTGACCAATGCCCCGGCAGGGTTTATGGACCTGATGAACAGAATTTTCAAGGAATACTTGGACACGTTTGTTATTGTGTTTATAGACGATATTTTGATTTATTCAAAGACAGAAGAGGATCATGCAGAACATTTGAGAACACCTTTGGAGATTTTAAGGAAAAAGAAGTTATATGCTAAATTCTCGAAGTGTGAGTTTTGGCTACAGGAAGTTCAGTTCTTAGCACATATAGTCAGTAATGAAGGAATCAAAGTGGACTTAGCGAAGATTGAAGCAATTACAAATTGGGAAAGACCGAGAACACCAACAGAGGTAAGAAGTTTATTGGGATTAGCGGGATATTATCGTCGATTCGTTCAAAATTTCTCAAGGATTGCAACACCATTGACAAAGCTTACATGAAAGAATGAAAAGTTTATATGGAACGATAAATGCGAAGAAAGTTTTCAGGAATTGAAGCAAAGATTAATCACGGCACATGTTTTGTCACTTCCCGACAATCAAGGAAATTTCGTAATTTATAGCGATGCTTCTCATAAAGGACTCGGATGTGTTCTGATGCAGCATGATAAGGTAATTGCGTATGCTTTAAGGCAACTGAAACCACACGAACTGTAATAACCCCAATATTTGGAATTTTTGAAACCCTTATGAATAGTGTTTTGCTGATTATGCTGAATAAGAAAACTTTCCATGCCACACTATGTAGGGGTTCTTCTTTTGTTCTTCTGAGATCTAATTAGTACTTTATATGGGATATAAGTGTATGTAAAGATCGTCAGAATCCAAATTCGAACACTTTGATTTTTCCCGAAAATCCACAAGATACCGAAAGAATTGAGTATAAGGGAACATGATAAAAAGTATTTAAATTCAAGGATTATAAGAGAGGATCATAAAAGGAATATAATGTATTGAGAAAGGTTAAGGAAACCTAAGTAATAAGATCCCGGGTATGATCCCTCAAACGATAAACGAAAACGAAAGTTAAGCGAACCGCATAACAGATCAGCGGTCATTAGCCAAGTAATTAGAAGCTAATCAAAGAGGTTAGTGAGGATAATTTCATCAAACCAATAAGAAGAGGACAAGTGTGGGAGGATGACATAACAAGGTGACATAAGCATGATAAAAAGGAAGTGTGTTGTTGGTTGATTCTTGGCCATGCAAAAGTTACCATGGTTAAAAGGTAATTAAGCAAAACAAAACAAAACAACCAAGCAAAACAAATCACAAAACACAAAACACAAAGTTGACTACATTATCCAACAAGAAGCTCTCAGATTTTCTTCACTTTCAAGGAGAAAAAAATCAAAATCCAAGATCCAAGCATTGTTAAATCATGAGGTAATTATCCAAGGTTCCTTATACATAGATATAGCTATCCCATGAATCTAAGCTTCAATTGCATTTACAATCTCTTCCTAAAAGTCATGGAAGAAGAGGCTAAATAGTGTTTTTCAAGAATTTAAATTTTTGTTCTTGAGTTTTTGTTTAGATTAAGCTTGGATAAGGACTTTCAAGGGTGATTCCAAGCTAGTTAATTGATTCTCCACTCTCCAAGGAAGGTATAACCCCTCCAAACCCTAACTTTACTTTGAATATTAGGTTTAGTTTTGTTCTTATGATTCATGAGAAGCATGATTCTTGTAGACTTAGAGTGTGGCTGGTTTTGTAATGAGTTGGAGTTGTAAATCTTGGATTATTGATTAATGAACTTAAGTATAGTTTTAATTCATGTTTGAGAATAATATAAATTGGAGAACTTGAGGTGTTGGGGCTGCTGTAGTATGGTATGGATGGATTTTGGTTGTATGAATGAATTGTGGTTGATTGGTGGTTGGTTTGGAGTAGAATAAAAATTGGTAATCGCGTAAACATAGCCGTCGTAATGTCCGATTTACTTTAGACTGTTTTTGTTCATAACATTAGGACCCGTGAACTCACTGCTAGGTTTTGACCATTTCCATGATTAGATAGTTCATGTTACGAGCTTCGTTTTGATATGTGGTTCGTTTGAATCCGATGTACGGTTTAGAAGAAACGACCGTTTTAAGTAACGTTTTGCGAACGAACCATTACCCCTCGCCTTACGTTGAAACAAAGGTTAAAGACCTAAAAGGACTAATTGGAATATGAAACATTTATGTAAAGTGTATTAGGAAGTTGGTAAGGCACTCGCTAAAGAATCTCCTTAAAACTCTTAATGGTTAATTTATTAAAAATGGTGGAGCCGAGGGTACTCGTGCGACTTAAGAGAATCATTAAGCGCAATGCGAACGTTAGAGTCTAAATTGGTTAAAGTATAGACTTATAAGTAACTTTGGTTTAATTCCAACTTATATGTTGTTTATAGGTTACCAGACTCGTCCCAAGCCATTTATAACCCCCAGTCGCTCAGGCAAGTTTTCTACCCGTTATACTGTTGTTGTGATTTATATATGTATATGCATTATCTTGTGATAAGTGCATGAATGCTATTAGCAAATCTTGCGATATATTGGAGCATGCTGATATGGTATATATGCATGTCTGTTTTGTAATCTTGATATCTAATTGTTGATTCAAATGCTTATAAGTTGCATAATACCTATGCTAGAGATAAGCAGTAGTTGCGTATACCCTTAGTATAGGGGACCCAAAGGTCAACATATTTCTAAACCGGGAGTCGATGTTCCCGAGTATTATATATATATATATATATAGTTTTCAAAACTATTATCGAATAAGGTTTATTCGATAACTTTATGTTATTTAATGAATATTATTTTGAATATTCATTCGAGGACTTAAGACTCCGTTTATTTTATTTAATGAATATTATTTTGAATATTCATTCGAGGACTTAAGACTCCGTTTATTTTATTTAATGAACATTATCTTGAATATTCATTCGAGGACTTAAGACTCCGTTTATTTTATTTAATGAATATTATTTTGAATATTCATTTGAGGACTTATGACTTCGATTATTTACTAATTAATATTCTGTATTTTATTAAAGAATAATGTGTCGATAATCAAACTTATTTTTGATTATTCAAATAAAGATAGTACTTTCGTATAAGTATATCTTTGGTTATTTAATATTCATTTCAAGTATGAGTTTAAAACTTCTACTTCGATTATTTTTATAAGGATTATCCTTCTGGGAATATTATTTAAATAATAATATTCAGATATTTTCTAATATATCGGGACTGATTTATTTCATTAAATCAGTATTACTCCAAACATTCTTAAAAATGTTTTCGAGTCTTCAAAATGATTTTAAAAGTTAGAGCGGATTCCAAAACTCATTTTTATATTTAAGATCTTCCTTTCAAAGGGGATTTAAATACTCGCTCAAAACCTGAGGGATCCGGCTCTATGGTGTATTTTATATTCGCAACGAGGTTACTGTTTTGGTAAATGAATTGATTACTTACCCAACGTTCGGGAAGTAAGTCCATCTATTGAGTCGGCATAAGCAACATGGGCTCAGTGGGCGTCCATGAAAGTGTAAGTGGCTCAGTGGGAATCCATCAAATACGTAAGTGGCTGAGTGGCAGTCCAGCATAAGGTCCTATTGCGGCCAGGGTGATGACCAGTGGGGAATTTGTCCATCTACTAGTAGAAAAGGTTACTTATTGGTATCTTTGCCTGATCAGCAAGATATCAGGTTTATTCCAAGGTTTTCTCCTTTCCAAATTCATTGGATATTACACCTCTGTTTATAATTTTCATAACAGAGGTTTTCAAGGAGTGTATGAAATGTATATATATATAGGTGTGTATATATATATCAGGACTTAATGAAGTATCTCGTAACTTCATTATTTATAATGATATTTCAAGGATTGAATCTATTCAAGTCTTATCTTGTAGTCTCATCTGGGTGATGAACTTTTGAAACTGATTATAACTTGAACGGTGGTAGTTCAAGTAGTATTCGGATATAAGTATATTGGAGTATCTTGTAACTTCATCTTTTAAACTTATATCTAGTAAATGATTATCTTGTGCATGTCAAACATTTTTGGAAAAACGTTGAGACAAGGTTTGATATATGAGATCACCTTGCAACGATATTTTATACAGTTATAAACGGGAACTCTGTGTATATTATACATGTAAGAGGATTTCAAAGATTGTGAAAAGTATATATGTATATATATACCGAATATTTTGCGACTTGGTCGCATTAAGATATCAGCTTGGTTCATTTCTTCTTGACCAAGACTTTCATGTGTACTATGAGAATGCTCATATATTGTTAGGTATTATACATATTATTTTGGTGGGCTTGTTGCTCACCCTTGCTTTCTTCTTTCATCACACAACATCAGATAGACAAGATGAACAGGACCAAGCTCCCAATTCGCGAGCGGATAGGAAATGTTCTGCAGTTTCCTATAGGCGTTGATGTCGCTGTAGCTGAGGTAGGAACTACCAATAGGCTAGGCTTTCAACTCTTGATGTACCAAACTTATGTATCTTTATGAATTGTAATAATGGCAAAGAAATGTAAATTTATTCAGAAACCCTTTTAAGGTGTAACGGTTTATAATTGTGGAATAAAATGACTTGTGTTATTTTTGGTATTCTTATCTGAGACTATAACTTGTGGTGTGTGTGTGTGTGTGTATTGTGGGGTCACAGTACGCAGTAGTTGGTTGTTTATTAAGATTGGGTGTTATTAAGGGAAATGGAACTCGTGAGAACCCGGATCCCCGACCCCGGATTTGGGGGTGTTACAAAAATGGTATCAGAGCTAGGCATTATAAACCTCAGAGATGATGTGATGTTAAGATAATAAGTTCACTAAGATAATAAGAACTCTTGCCAAGTTCATAGTCGGACTACCTAATGTAGTACTGACAGTTAAAACCCTTATGGGAACCCTTATAAATATCGTGATAGAAGCGTAGTTCGTTATCGTATATGGTAGCGGGACTCCGAACCCTGAGGTTAAGGAGCAACAACGTGATGATGTTTTATTACTTATTGGAGATCAGATTATGGATTCGATAGAGTGTCCTAACGAGGGACCGGATGATGTTCATATTGAGGATGTAGCGGTTGAGGATTTTGTCCTAGAAGGGATTGTTGCTGAGAAGAATCCCGTGGAGGATCCTGACAAGAATGAATAAAGGACCACTGAGGAATTGATTACTATGGTTAGGGAAACTACCAGAGGTAGGATTGGCTGGTTACTACCGGAGGTTCGTTCAAGTTCGTAAAGATAGTAGCCCCTTTAACGCGGCTTACTCGTAAGACTGAGAAGTTTGAATGGACGGAGAAATACGAGAACAACTTTCAAGAACTGAAGCAAAGATTAGTGATGGCCCCTATGATGGTGTTGCCAGATGGAAAAGGAGATTTTGTGATGTGTAGTGACGCTTCGCATAAGGAATTAGGGTGCTTCTTATACAGCACAATAAGGTAATCGCGTACGCGTTAAGACAATTAAGGGAATATAAAGTTCGATATCCCCGCCCATGAGCTTAGGCTCGTGATAATAGTTTTACCCTAAAGATTGGAGGCACTACTTGTATGGAGAGAAGTGCGAGATTTGCAGAAACCATAGGAGCTCTAGTACATTTTTACGTAGAAAGAGTTCAGCATACGCCAGAGGAGGTGGTTAGAGCTAATCAAGAATTATGATTGGGAGATTCTTTATCATTCGGGGAAAGCCAATGTGGTGGCTGATGCCCTTAGTAAAAAGGAGAGACTCAAGATGATAATGTCTTCGAAAGAGTTGATAAGAGATTTTGAGAAAATGGAAATAAAAGTGAAGGTAACCGGAGCCGGTACTGAAAGGTTGTTTGAGATTGTAATGCAGCCCGGATTATAGGAAAAGAAAATCATATTGTGCCAAGAAAAAGTGATGAATGAAGGCAGAGAGCCAATGACTGGAGAAGAGATTAATACCGAGAAAGATGATAAGGCAATAATGAGTTATTCCTACAAAATTTTGGTTCCAAATGTTCAAGAGCTTAAGGACGGGATCTTAGATGGAAGTCATAGTTCAAGGAATAAGATTAAGGGAAAACCCTGAATGTGATAATCATGGTGGTCGCAATGAAGATGTAAGGAACCCAGAACATAATGAAGTGGAAAACAAGGATTTTAACGTATAAGATAACCCCAATTATGGGAGAAGGATGAAACATTTCATACTGAGAAAATACAAGTCGAGTAAGGAAAGGAGACCCGAGATGGTACTCTTATACGGCAATTCATGGACCTGTCTAAAGAGAACTTAGACTATTATCCCCAACCACCACCCTGAGGGGACAGTGCGGTGGGAAGTTCTTTCAGGACCTTTAAGTCACTAAGCTCTCAGAGTTCCAAGGAACAAGCGAACCCAGTCGAGGCAAGAGCCTGGCTAAAGGAAATATAGGAATCATTTGAGATTCTAAATGATTAACGAATCACAAAAGACTATTTTGTCACTTACCCTCCTAAGAGAGAGGCCACCCGCTGGTAAAAGACCAAGAAAGGCACGGAGCCAGAGGTTAGAATAAACTGATTAACGTTCAGTCAATTGTTTTCGGGAAAGTAACTCCCAAGGTTATGAAGGTAGTATAAAAACTTTAGATTCAGAACAAAAGCGGACAAGTATGATGAATTATGAATTTAAGTTGTAAAAGTTGTCAAGATTCGTTCTGAGGACACGAACCTAGAATGACGGGATGTTTGAAATCAATGCTTATGTTGTGTTGGTTCATGTAATGGTTGTAATGGAAACGAAAATAAAAGACTGAAAAGGGTAGGAATATAAAGGGATATAAAGGAAATAGAGTTGAGAAGTGATAAGGGAGTTAGGTATGGGAAACCCTAAGAAACCCTTGCAATAAATATAGAGAAGTGTGTCATCATCAGTGCGATGGTGACTGATCATGAGATAAATTCAAGGTTTGAAGGCATAAGCGATACGTATAGTTAATTCCCTTGAAGTTGACAGTATTCGATGAAACTTTGAGATAGATCGATTGATTAATAAGGAAACGCGGATGGACTGAAGAGTCAAGAAAGTAAGAAATTAGGAAAATTGGATGAAGGAAGTGACCTTCAAGAATGTGAAGTGTATGACCGGTGGCTTGATACCCAGAAAGGGAGACGCCAGGTATGAAAGATATCCCAACATTGAGATGACTGTTGAGATAAACAATAAAAGTAAATAAGGAATTATTAAGAAGAAGTTCACGTTGAACACGATATACTATCGAGATGGGAATGATTGAATAAGACACCCTTATCAGGGATTTATGACTTGATTTATCCATGGAAGGATGCATGTACCTTTTTAAAGGTGGAATTAAGGATAGAACATCGGTAACTTAAAATGAATCCTAGGGGAATGCATAAAGGTTGGCATTTCACCCTTAATAGGGATAGTATGAGTTTTGACAGTATGAATTGGAAAGGATTAAGGTAATAACAACCTTTAAGAATCAGTGGAGAAATTTTTCAGAAGTATGTAGACAATGATTCTGGTATTAATAAATGGTATCTTAATATGCCCTGTATCTAGGGAATACAGGAGGAACGATTCAAGGATAACCTTAGAGGTTTTACAAGGAGAAAGGTAATATTCAAAATTCTCAAGAATAGAAATGTTGATAAAGGAAATATGATGTAATTATAATGATGCCAAGTGGGGCACGTGTTAAACCACGAGAAAGTATGGATCGAACCAGTAAAGGTCGAAATTGTTCAGGGCAATTAGGACCTAAGATAAAAGATGTTCTAAGTATGAGTGAGAGTCAGTCGTGATAGTGATTAACCTCTAAAGACTGAGGCAATAACTTATGGAAAAATGGTGATATTTTTTTTACTCATCAGATTTTAAGGAAAACATCTTCACATAAGCAGTGATTGAAATGAGGTAGAAAATTTATTTGGAGGTGGTTAAAATGACATTGACTGTAAGGAAATTTTACTATCAGGAAAGGCCAAAGAGGTGGCCGACACTTTAAAAGTAAGAGGATAATTATAGGCGCTTGTGCCAAAGGAATACAGTGATGATGGTTAAAGCTGTGAATGTTGTATTATGGTTTGGAAGATTGACATTCCTTCTGATGACTGTGCAATACCCAACCGTAATAGTAGTTGGTAAAGGTTTAATTCGTGTAATCGCCATGAGCGGGCTATCTATCTCAGAAGGTACTATCTTGAGATAAGCCAGGACCATGTTTCAAAAAAAACGGACTAGACGAACCTTTGAGTTAAGTCTTCTATTTAAGGCATATGATTAAGAATGGTATTAACCTGCTATCGTTGCTTTGATTGAAACTCTTCTGCAATTTTATCTGCTTCATGTCATGAAAGTACGTCAGAATTTGGAGTGTTCTTCATGAATTATGAATGGTGATTATGTTAACTCCTTAGAAGAATTCTATACGACATGTATGGACTCCGTATGGTTAGATATTAAGATTTTATGGAAAGTAAATGACGACAGTAGGTCAGTGGTGGACTATAGTAATGCAGCAATGATTCAGCGAGTAATGAGCTGATTATAAGCATGAGAGTTGTATTGGAATGGATGTTGAGATTGAGTACCACTAATCGGGTCGCGTGGACGTATAAGTTATCTTTGAAAAAAAAAAGAAACTAGGTCGATTATTTACCTATTGAATATTTATTCTTTCTTATCAATAGAGAGTCGTATTATTATACGAGGAAGGTTGCGGTGCAAGCATAGAATTATAGTAACAATGATGTCTAGAATGAGATCCCAGATTCGATTTTCGATATCGAGGGAGTTTCAAAGGTGATTGTGTATAAGCTCGAGGAGGAGCATGGGTCCATAGAATGATGGACGGAATTGCGAAAATATTTAGGCATGTGAAATACGATGCTATAATACTTGATGTTGATATAAATACATATATGTTTTGTTCTCCTATGACAAACCTCTATAGTTCAAAGGTAGATTCCAAGCCAGATATTTTATGGCAATAAATTTTTACGTATATACAATTCTCTTCAGCTCGTTCTTTTCTCTTCTTTTCATTTCATGTAAGCTGAGAAGAACAACCCTTCCAGAAGGGGAGGTATTTCCGAATGACTATCTATCTGTGTGATAGAAGCCTAGTAGGATACCACATGTTGTTTAATTGCTTGGCAAGTACTAAAGGCTGGCCACCTTCTGTACTAACTATGCAATAGAACAAGTGTGCATGATCATAGTGATCTCTCAACAAATTCCTTTACTTCTATATGATTGATCAAATTTTGGAAAATAGAAATAGCTAAAAAAGGAGTAGTAAAGTTATGGTGGTATTCGGAATGGAAATACATTCGTGATACTATGGTGGACGTGGTTATTAAAAAGGTTATAGAACGCTAACGGGCAAAAGTATAACCAGTTTAATATTAGGAACGGAAGGTAGTAGCGATTACGAACTGGAAAAGAATGGGTATTGAGAAGCAAAAGCTCTAATGCTAGAAGCTATGATGAGAGTCTGTACAATAGACTTGAAAGAATTTGGAATGATCACTTAACGCGGATTGAGTTTTCTCACGATAATAGATCGTATGTCAGGTATCAAGATGTCGTCTTATGAGATTTTTGAGGGAAGACAATGTCGATCTCCCTTATGCTAGGATGAAGTTATAGAGCGCAAGATGCTCGGACCCGCAGTAGTCCAAAGGACCAGGGATATAATAGATCTAATCAGAGGATGGCTGGTAGTAACCCAAGATGGACATAAGAAGTATGCTGATTTGACTCGAAAGGACAAAGAGTATGAAATAGGGGACCTAGTAATGTTATAGGTATCCCTTGGAAAGGATTGATGAGGTTTGGAAAGAAAGGAAAGCTAAGTCTACAATTTGTTGGACCCTTGGATATATTAAGACGTATTGGAAAGTTAGCATACGAGCTAGCCCTACCCCCGAACATGTAGCAAGTTCATAACGTGTTCCACATATCAATGTTAAGGAAGTGTAATTCGGATGCCAGACAAATAGGGGCATATGAGCGCATAGACATGCAACCAGACGTAACCCACGTGGAGCAACCAGGAAAGGTTATAGATCAAAAAAAAAGGAACAAGTGCTTAGGAGAAGGGTTATCAAACTAGTCAGAGTTTGATGATAGAACCACAATGTGGGAAAATTTATTGGATAGTTAGAAAGTGCAATGCTAAGAGAGTATCCCTATTCATTTTCTACCTGATTCCGGGACCGAATCCTTTTAAGGAGGGGAGACTGTAATAACCCCAATTTTTGGAATTTTTGAAACCCTTATGAATATTGTTTTGCTGATTATGCTGAATAAGAAAACTTTCCATGCCACACTATGTAGGGGTTCTTCTTTTGTTATTCTGAGATCTAATTAGTACTTTATATGGTATATAAGTGTATGTAAAGATCATCAGAATCCAAATTCGAACACTTTGATTTTTCCCGAAAATCCACCAGATACCGAAAGAATTGAGTATAAGGGAACAGGATAAAAATGATTTAAATTAAAGGATTATAAGAGAGGATCATAAAAGGAATATAATGTATTAAGAAAGGTTAAGGAAACCTAAGTAATAAGGTCCCGGGTATGATCCCTCAAACGATAAACGAAAACGAAAGTTAAGCGAACCGCATAACAGATCAGCGATCATTAGCCAAGTAATTAGAATCTAATCAAAGAGGTTAGTGAGGATGATGTCATCAAACCAATAAGAAGAGGAAAAGTGTGGGAGGATGACATAACAAGGTGACATAAGCATGACAAAAAGGAAGTGTGTTGTTGGTTAATTCTTGGCCATGTAAAAGTTACCATGGTTAAAAGGTAATTAAGCAAAACAAAACAAAACAACCAAGCAAAACAAATCATAAATCACAAAACACAAAGTTGACTTCATTATCCAAGAAGAAGCTCTCGGCTTCTCTTCATTTTCAAGGAGAAAAAAATCAAAATCCAAGATCCAAGTATTGTTAAATCATGAGGTAATTATCCAAGGTTCCTTATACATAGATATAGCTATCCCATGAATCTAAGCTTCAATTTCATTCACAATCTCTTCCTAAAAATCATGGACGAAGAGGGTGAATAGTGTTTTTCAACAAATTAAATTTTTGTTCTTGAGTTTTTGTTTAGATTAAGCTTGGATAAGGACTTTCAAGGGTGATTCCAAGCTAGTTAATTGATTCTCCACTCTCCAAGGAAGGTATAACCCCTCCAAACCCTAACTTTACTTTGAATATTAGGTTTAGTTTTGTTGTTATGATTCATGAGAAGCATGATTCTTGTAGACTTAGAGTGTGGTTGGTTTTGTAATGAGTTGGAGTTGTAAATCTTGGATTATTGATTAATGAATTTAAGTATAGTTTTAATTCATGTTTGAGAATAATATAAATTGGAGAACTTGAGGTGTTGGGGCTGTTGTAGTATGGTATGGATGGATTTTGGTTGTATGAATGAATTGTGGTTGATTGGTGGTTAGTTTGGAGTAGAATAAAAATTGGTAATCGCATAAACATAGTCGTCGTAATGTCCGATTTACTTTAGACTGTTTTTGTTCTTAACATTAAGACCTCTGAACTCACTGGTAGGTTTTGACCATTGCCATTATTAGATAGTTCATGTTACGAGCTTCGTTTTAATATGTGGTTCGTTTGAATCCGATGTACGGTTTAGGAGAAACGACCGGTTTAAGTAACGGCATTTCGCGAACAAACCATTACCCCTCGCCTTACGTTGAAACAAAGGTTAAAGACCTAAAAGGACTAATTGGAATATGAAACATTTATGCAAAGTGTATTAGGCAGTTGGTAAGGCACTCGCGAAAGAATAGCCTTAAAACTCTTAATGGTTAATTTATTAAAAATGGTGGAGCCGAGGGTACTCGAGCGACTTAAGAGAATCATTAAGCGCAAAGCGAGCGTTAGAGTCTAAATTGGTTAAATTATAGACTTATAAGTGACTTTGGTTTAATTCCAACTTATATGTTGTTTATAGGTTACCAGACTCGTCCCAAGCCATTTATAACACCCAGTCACTCAGGCAAGTTTTCTACCCGTTATACTGTTGTTGTGATGTATATATGTATATGCATTATCTTGTGATAAGTGCATGAATTTTATTAGCAAATCTTGCGATATATTGGAGCATGCTGATATGGTATATATGCATGTCTGTTTTCTAATCTTGATATCTAATTGTTGATTCAAATGCTTATAAGTTGCATAATACCTATGCTAGAGATAAGCAGTAGTTGCGTATACCCTTAGTATAGGGGACCCAAAGGTGAACATATTTCTAAACCGGGAGTCGATGTTCCCGAGTATAATATATATATATATATATAGATAGAAAGATATAGTTTTCAAAACTATTAATTGAATAAGGTTTATTCGAGAACTTTATGTTATTTAATGAATATTATTTTGAATATTCATTCGAGGACTTAAGACTCCGCTTATTTTATTTAATGAATATTATTTTGAATATTCATTCGAGGACTTAAGACTCCATTTATTTTATTTATTGAATATTATTTTGATTATTCATTCGAGGACTTAAGACTCCGTTTATTTTATTTAATGAATATTATTTTGAATATTCATTCGAGGACTTAAGACTCCGTTTATTTTATTTAATGAATATTATCTTGAATATTCATTCGAGGACTTAAGACTCCGTTTATTTTATTTAATGAATATTATCTTGAATATTCATTCGAGGACTTAAGACTCCGTTTATTTTATTTAATGAATATTATTTTGAATATTCATTTGAGGACTTATGACTCCGATTATTTACTAATTAATATTCTGTATTTTATTAAAGAATAATGTGTCGAAAATCAAACTTATTTTTTATTATTCAAATAAAGATAGTACTTTCGTATAAGTATATCTTTGGTTATTTAATATTCCTTTCAAGTATGAGTTTAAAACTTCTACTTCGATTATTTTTATAAGGATTATCCTTCTGGGAATATTATTTAAATAATAATATTCAGATATTTTCTAATATATCGGGACTGATTATTTCATTAAATCAGTATTACTCCAAACATTCTTAAAAATGTTTCCGAGTCTTCAAAATGATTTTAAATGTTAGAGCGGATTCCAAAACTCATTTTTATATTTAAGATCTTCCTTTCAAAGGGGATTTAAATACTCGCTCAAAACCTGAGGGATCCGGCTCTGTGGTGTATTTTACATTCACAACGAGGTTGCTGTTTTGGTAAATGAATTGATTACTTACCCAACGTTCGGGAAGTAAGTCCATCTATTGAGTCGGCATAAGCAACATGGGCTCAGTGGGCGTCCATGAAAGTGTAAGTGGCTCAGTGGGAGTCCATCAAATGCGTAAGTGGCTGAGTGGCAGTCCAGCATAAGGTCCTATTGCAGCCAGGGTGATGACCAGTGGGGATTTTGTCCATCTACTAGTAGAAAAGGTTACTTATTGGTATCTTTGCCTGATCAGCAAGATATCAGATTTATGCCAAGGTTTTCTCCTTTCCAAATTCATTGGATATTACAACTCTGTTTATAATTTTCATAACAGAGGTTTTCAAGGAGTGTATGCAATGTATATATATATAGGTGTATATATATATATCAGGACTTAATGAAGTATCTCGTAACTTCATTATTTATAATGATATTTCAAGGATTGAATCTATTCAAGTCTTATCTTGTAGTCTCATCAGGGTGATGAACTTTTGAAACTGATTATAACTTGAACGGTAGTAGTTCAAGTAGTATTCGGATATAAGTATATTAGAGTATCCTGTAACTTCATCTTTTAAACTTATATCTAGTAAATGATTATCTTGTGCATGTCAAAGATTTTCGGAAAAATGTTGAGATAAGGTTAGATATATGAGATCACCTTGCAACGATATTTTATACATTTATAAATGGGAACTCTGCGTATATTATACATGTCAGAGGATTTCAAAGATTGTGAAAAGTATATATGTATATATATACTGAATATTTTGTGACTTGGACGCGTTAAGATATCATCTTGGTTCATTTCTTCTTGACCAAGACTTTCATGTGTACTATGAGAATGCTCATATATTGTTAGTTATTATACATATTATTTTGGTGGGCTTGTTGCTCACCCTTGCTTTCTTCTTTCATCACACAACATCAGATAGACAAGATGAACATGACCAAGCTCCCAATTCGCGAGCGGATAGGAAACGTTCCACGGTTTCCTATAGGCGTTGATGTCGCTGTAGCTGAGGTAGGAACTACCAATAGGCTAGGCTTTCAACTCTTGATGTACCAAACTTATGTATCTTTATGAATTGTAATAATGGCAAAGAAATGTAAATTTATTCAGAAACCCTTTTAAGGTGTAACGGTTTATAATTGTGGAATAAAATGACTTGTGTTATTTTTGGTATTCATCTCTGAGACTATAACTTGTGGTGTGTGTGTGTGTGTGTATATTGTGGGGTCACAGTACGCAGTAGTTGGTTGTTTATTAAGATTGGGTGTTATTAAGGGAAATGGAACTCGTGACAACCCGGATCCCCGACCCCGGATTTGGGGGTGTTACACGAACAGAAATATCCTACTCATGATTTGAAGCTAGCAGCCATAGTTTTCACTTTGAAAATTTGGAGACATTATCTATATGGAGAAAAATGCGAGATTTACACGGATCATAAAAGCTTGAAGTACATATTCATACAGAAGGAGCTTAATATGAGACAGAGGAGATGGTTTGAATTGATTAAGGATTACGACTGCACGATTAACTATCATCCCGATAAAGCAAACATTGTAGTGGACGCGTTGAGTCGGAAAGAAAAGGTAAATGTGTTATCAGTACCCGAAGAAATATATAAGGAATTTCAGAAACTGGAATTGGAGATTAGGGTTTGCAAGCCTAATGAAGCAAAAATATATCGTATGACTTTCCAGCCAGAGTTGTTAGAGAAGATAAGGAAGTGTCAAGAAGAGGTAATGGATCAGGATATAAATCGTTTGGTAGGTGAAGAACTGTGTATGCAAAAGGACGATCAAGGTATTCTTAGGTTTTCTTCTAGAATTTGGATTCCACCAGTAATGGAGTTGAAGAATGAAATTTTACAAGAAGCTCATAATTCAAGGTATTCAATCCATCCAGAGAGTACCAAGATGTACAGAGATTTAAAGGAAAATTATTGGTGGCCAGATATGAAGAGGGAAATTGCGGAATGGGTGTAATATCCCATATTTTCCAATATTATTATTATAATTATTTGGAATTATTTATGTGATTTTATGTGAATTTTGGTGAATTATCTGATAAGTGGAATTGATGTTTGGGTGTTTAGATGTGATATTATTTGAGTATTTGAATTTTTATATGTCCAGAATAAAATATAGATAATTGTGATATTTTTCTGGTAATTTTTGGACTGTTAGATAATTTTATATTGATTTATGAATTATTAATTATTTTCTGAATAATTACCAAAATTATTTTATAAAGCCGGGAATCGTCCGACTTCAACCGTTTTTGCGTTTTTATAACCCGAAACTCTTCCGAAAACTCCTTCCTAACCTAATCGGGTAATTCCGGACATTTTCCGTGTTTTGACTTTTTCGATCTGGATTACGGTTTGACCCGTGCGTGGCCCGGCGCAATATTTTCGATACGATAGTTATTTCGGTAATCAATAAAACCCGTATTCTCGAGAGACGGGATATTTTTACGTTATTTTCGTATATAGTGTTTTATAAAAAGCTCGGTTTTGATAATTATCCAATTCTGGTATTGAATTGTATCATTTTTATAGTTACTTAGCGGCTAAGCAACTAATTTAATGATCCAGAACGATCCAATATTCCATAAATATAAATAGCCTATTAATTTCATTTATTTCATTTTATTTTTATTAAAAACAAAAATCAAGAATATTTTGGGGGTAAAATTTCTTCAAGAACAAAGATTTGATGATTCTGGGAGTTCTAGGAAACCAAATCAAGCGTTCCACATACCAAATTGATCCTTGTTTCGAGCCCGTTCTATTGGTACCAAAATCACGATATGAGAGTAAGTATTCGGAAAAATCGATTTTGTGTTCTTGAACTTGGAATTCGTTTTTGATTCTTGGGTACTTGTTTGTTGTTTTTGATGATTGATAAATGTTCCTGGTATCATAAGGAATGATTTAGCACTTTATTTTGCTGATTTTGATCAAGAATTGATTAAGTTCGAGTTTATCATTTTAACAGTTTTTTTAAATCGATTTTGTGAATTTTTCTTGTGTTTTTGATGTTTTTAGATCATATGAATAGAATATAAATAGTATAAGCTTTAATTTGGTTGTTAAATCATTGAATTTGGTGTTGAAATGATCAAAAACGGGGTATGGCCGGATTTTTACTTGAGCTCGCCGGAAAAGATGGTGATTTTGGCCGGATTTGAATTACGGGAGATTAATCGACGTTGTTATGATGATAGTTGAGTTCCTGGCATCGATTTGAACTAAAAGCGTGTTTAAACCGAGTAAAACGAACCTGTTTCTGCGTTTTGGACGTCGCCGGAAATACGCCGGACGTCGGCCGGTTTCTGGAGAAATCCAGATTCCGGTGACGTGTTCGTCACCTTCCGGTCTACCCCCCCCCCCCTACTCCGCCGTTTGATCTGTTAAAGAAGAAAACTGTAACTGCAGTTTGATTTTTATTTATTTAATCCAAATTTGATTTTAAATTCCTAAAATCATTTTAATTCCATAAATTAATTTGGTTAATTATCTTAATAATTAACTGAATTATTTTAAATTTCAGAAAATTATTTTCTTTTATTATTTTTCAAAAATCCTATTTTTAATTTCTAAAAATTCATTTTTATTTTGAAAATCATCATTTTATTTCTGAAAATTTATTTTTAATTCAAAATAAATCCAAATTATTTAATTAATTAATTTTAGTTGATAATTAATTATTTAATTAGTCAATTAATTTAAATATTAATTGATTAATTAATTTAATTAGTTATTAATTAATTTTAATTGATCATATAATTAGATTTAATTATTTATTTTTGATTTAAAAATTCCGAAAAATAGTTTCGGGCTTTAAAATATTATTTTAAATTATTTTCCAAGCTCGATAATTTTTATAAAATTATTTTTGGGTGTTCGAGCCCTATTATTTAGTTATAAAATGATTCGGAGATCGTTTTAATTCCGAAAAATGTTCAAAAATTCATATTAAATAAACCGTTCGTCCGTTTAATACGAAACGAACGCGTACAGACTCATAAAAATATTCTGCTTTCAATAAAAATACTTTCGAGACCCAAATCCTTTTGTTTTGAAAGGTCGATTGTTTTACGAGTCATTCTGAGTCGATTATTAATCGACAAAATCATATTTTTGACCCGATTTCAGTTTTAAACGTACCGAGTCGACCCTTTTGACGAACCGAGTCATATGTGATATGAATTATGTGATACGTGAGTTATGTGATTACGTGTTATATGAATTATGTGTGTATGTGGATCAAGAGTCCTGTGATTGTCTGTTATATTTATGTGTGGGCTATCGTATGGGTAGACGATAGGGTTTTAACGCGCAATTCGTTGAGTGATTATCGATTAGACGATTAAAAGGTTATTTTTTTATTATAGATGCGGATCTCTCAAGTCGATCAGGACCAGATGGAATGGGTAAAGAGTAGAGTTGAATAGTATGGAATCTTGGGTTGCAGCACTGCATGAGCAGCAGACCAAATGATTTGTTGAATAAAGACGGTGATGTTTTGAGGCAGAATGTCAGAATAGATGCGTCTTTGCGAGTGTGACTAACTGCTAAAACCCAAAGGCAAGTACATTAACCTCACTTATCATTCAAGTGACGTTTATTTCGATTCATATTATGCAAGTACCCCTGACTTCACTTATCATTCAAGTGACGTTTATTTCGAATTATATTATACAAGTATTGTTTCCCTATTCTCTGTTCGGAATAGATAAATGTTTTACATATCGCTGAATTAAATAATTCTGTTTATGCAAATACTCATCTGCTATTCTATATATTCAGAATAGTCAAGTGATTTTACTTATCCAATTTCTGGATTTATAAATGTTTTGGATTTTGAGAAAAGTGATTTGGTTGTGAATATTCCTACCCAAGTTAATGGGGGCGTTACAGGTTGGTATCAGAGCTGAGGTTATAGTAAACTAGAAACGAGAGTGTGTAGGAGTGTGTATAGCTATGTGAGGACGTTTGAGCTCATATCGAGTTCCTGTTGGACTATTGAATATAGTACCAACGAATAAGTTAAGATAAGGCGTATTTGTTTGAGATGATTGTGCTGAACTGGATGGAACTCCGGGAAGCTGCAAATTTCTATTGTGGAATCTTCCGAGACTACGATTTGACGACGATGAAGATTATCGATATCCTTGGAACATGAAGAAGCGTCTAGAATCAGAGGGCGAGTCAACTGAAGAGTTCAAATTGAAGATAAATATTTAGACTTTGGCAATACCTTTTCTTTCTATAATTTCTTTTGACATCTCTCAAAAGAAGTAATTGTTAGAGGATATATTCTCTAACACTCATTTTCAATCCTATCTGTGCTTTAAATATGCTAGAGGCTGTCATGAAGCCTATTTTTCAGGTTTTGATAGCTTTGTCAAGTTATGATAATTTAATTCCACTTTTCTTATTTGGTGAATAGTTTCTTGATGATGTGACACCACTTGCTCATTTTGGTGCCAGAATTTTGTTCT
>NW_027417728.1:0-107743 GCF_009905375.1 Apium graveolens | reverse complement strand
TCGTCCCGGAATCAGATAGAAAACAAATGGGGACACTCTCTTAGCATCACACTTTCTACCTCTCGAGTCAATTTTCCCCACATTGTGGTTCTACCACCAAACTCTGCCTAGTTTGATAATCCTTCTCCTAAGCACTTGTCCCTTTTCCACTCTATAAACCCTTCCTGGTTGCTCCATATAGTTACGTCGGGTTGCATATCTATGCGCTCATATGCCCTCTATTCATCTGGCATCTAAATTACACTTCCTTAACATTGATACGTGAAACACGTTTACGAACTTGCTACAGGTTCTGGGTTAAGGCTAGCTCATATGCTAACTTCCCAACGTCTTAATATATCCAAGGGTCCAACAAATTGTAGACTTAGCTTTCCTTTCTTTCCGAACCTCATCAATCCTTCCAAGGGATACCTTATAACATTACTAGGTCCCCTATTTCATACTCTTTATCCTTTCGTGTCAAATTAACATACTTATCATGTCCATCTTGGGCTACTACCAGCCGTCCTCTGATTAGATCTATCATATCCTTGGTCCTTTGGACTACTGCGGGTCCGAGCATCTTACGCTCTACAACTTCATCCTAACATAAGGGAGATCGACATTATCTTCCCTCAAGAATCTCATAAGGCGACATCTCGATAATGACATATGATCTATTGTCGTAAGATAACTCAATCCGAATTAAGTGATCATTCCAAATTCTTTCAAGTCTATTGCACAGACTCTCATCATAGCTTCCAATCATTAGAGCTCTTGCTCCTCAATACCCATTTTTTTCCAGTTCGTAATCGCTATCACCTTCCGTTCCTAATATTATACTGGTCATACTTTTGCTCGCTAGCGTTCTATAACCCTTTAAATAACCACGTCAACCTTAGTATCACGAATGTATTCCCATTCCGCATACTACCACCACTTTATTACTCCTCTTTTTTTTTTTTTTTTTTTTTAGCTGTTTCTATTTTCCAAAATTTGATCAATCAAATAGAAGTAAAGGAATTTGTTGAGAGATCACTATGATCATGAACACTTGTTATATCGCATAGTTAGTACAGAAGGTGGCCAGCCTTTAGTACTTGACAAGCAATTAAACAATAGCTGGTATCCTACTAGGCTTCTATCACACAGATAGATAGTCATTCGGCAATACCTCCCCTTTCTGGAAGGGTTGTTCTTCTCAGATTACATGAAATGAAAAGAAGAGAAAAGAACGAATTGAAAAGAATTGTATATTCATAAAAATTTTATTGCCATAAAATATCTGGCTTGGAATCTACCTCTGAACTATAGAGGTTTGTCATAGAAGAACAAAACATATATGTATTTATATCAACATCAAGTATTATAGCATCGCATTTCACGTGCTTAACTATTTTCGCTATCCCGTCCATCATTCTATGGACCCATGCTCTTCCTCGAGCTTATACACAATTACCTTTGAAACTCCCTCGACATCGAAAATCGAATTTGGGATCTCATTCTATATATCACCGTTACTAGGATTCTATGCTCGCACCGCAACCTTCCTCGTATAATAATACGACTCTCTATTGATAAGAAAGAATAATTATTCACTAGGTAGATACTCTACTTAATTAGTCTATCAATGATAACTTATACACTACCACGACCTGATTAGTGGTACTCAATCTCAACACCCATTCCAATACAACTCTCATGGTTGTAATCAGCTCACTACTCGCAGAATTATTGCTGCCTTACTATGGTCCACCACTGACCCACTGTAGTCATTCATTTTCCATGAAATCTTAATAGCTAACCATACGGAGTCCATACATGTCGTATCAAATCCTTCTAAGGAGGTAACATAATCACCATTCACGATTCATGAAGAACACTCCTGATTCTGACATACATACATGACATGAAGTAGATAAAATTGCAGAAGAGTTTCGCTCAAAGCAACGATAGCAGGCTAATACCATTTTTAATCATATGCCTTCGATAGAAGACTTAACTCAAAGGTTCGTCTAGTCCTTTTGGAAACATGGTCCTGGCTTATCCCAAGATAGGACCTCCTAAGATAGATAGCCCGTTCATGGCGATTTCACGAATTAAACTTTTACCAACTACTATTACGGTTGGATATTGCACAGTCATCAGAAGGAATGTCAATCTTCCAAACCATAATTTAACTTTCACATTTTTAACCATCATCACTGTATTCTTTTGGCACACGCGCCTATAATTATCCTCTTACCTTTAAAGTGTCGGCCACCTCTTTGGCCTTTCCTGATAGTAAAATTTCCTTACAGTCAATGTCTTTTTAACCACCTCCAAATAAATTTTCTACCTTATTTCCGATCACTGCTTGAGTGAAGATGTTTTCCTTAATATCTGATGAGTAAAAAAAAAAATCACCATTTTTCCATAAGTTATTGCCTCAGTCTTTAGAGGTTAATCACTGTCACGACTGACTCTCAATCATACTTAGAACATCTTTTATCCTAGGCCCTAATTGCCCTGAACAATTTCGACCATTACTGGTTCGATCCATACTTTCTCGTGGTTTAACACGTGCCCCACTTGGCAACATCATAATTACGTCATATTTCCTTTATCAACATTTCTATTCTTGAGAATTTCGAATATTACCTTTCTCCCTGTAAAACCTCTAAGGTTATCCTTCAATCGTTCCTCCTGTATTCCCTAGATACAGGGCATATCAAAATACCATTTACTAATACTAGAACCATTGTCTATATACTTCTGAAAAATTTCTCCACTGATTCTTAAAGGTTATTATTACCTTAATCCTTTCCAATTCATACTGTCAAAACTCATACTATCCCTATCAAGGGTGAAATGCCAACCTTTATGCATTCCCCTGGGATTCGTTTTAAGTTACCGATGTTCTATCCTTAATTCCACCTTTAAAAAGGTACAAGCATCCTTCCATGGATAAATAAAGTCATATATCCCTGATATGGGTATCTTATTCAATCATTTCCACCTCGATAGTCTATACCGAATTTCACAATAGCATCCTTATTCAAGGTAAGGTCAATCCCCATGGCCTCCAAAAGATAAAAATGGTTATCCGCTTTTCTTTCCTGATTTGGTAATGATCACATGGATGATCTGGAAGATATTGGTCGTGTTCAACGTGAACTTCTTCTTAATAAATCCTTATTTACTTTTGTTGTTTATCTCAACAGTCATCTCAATGTTGGGATATCTTTCATACCTGGCGTCTCCCTTCCTGGGTATCAAGCCACCGGTCTTACACTTCACATTCTTGAAGGTCACTTCCTTCATCCAATTTTCTTAATTTCTTACTTTCTTGTCTCCTCAGTCTATCCGCGTCTCATTATTTATCCTTCGAACTATCTCAAGGTTTCTTTGAATCCTCCCAACTTACAGGGGATAATATATATGTATCTCTTATGCCCTCAACCATCAATTTTAACTCATGGTGAATCACCCTCATCCTGACGATTACTTACTTTTCTATTTCTATTACTACGAGTCTTTAGGCTTTCCTCATACCCAACTCCCTTATCATTCCTCAAACTCTGTTGCCTTTTTATTCCTTTCCACTTCAATTCCTTTTTATTTTCCTTTCTCTTATCATTATTTCACGAACCAACACAACATAAGCATTGATTTCAAATATCCCGTCATTCTGGATTCGCGTCTTCAGAACGAATCTTAACAACTTTTACAGCTTAGATTCATAATTCATCATACTCGTCTGCCTTTGTTCTGGCTCTAAAGCTTTTACACTATTCCATAACCTTGGGAATTACGATCCCGAAAACAATTGGCTGAACTTTAATCAGTTTATTATAATCTCTTGCTCCGTGCCTTCCTTGGCCTTTCACCAGCGGGTGGTCTCTCTCTTGGGAGGGTGAATGATAAAAACAGTCTTTTGTGATTCGTCAATCATTTAGAATCTCAAATGATTCCTATATTTCCTTTAGCCAGGCTCTTGCCTCGACTAGGTCAACCTGTTCCTTGGCACTCTGAGAGCTTAACGATTTAAAGGTCATGAAAGAATTTCCCACCGCACTGTCTCCTCAGGGTGGTGGTTGGGGATAATAGTCTAAGTTCTGTCTAGACAGGTCCATGAATTGCCGTATAGGGGTACCATCTCGGGTCTCCTTTCCTTACTCGACTTTTTGTTTCCTTAGTATGAAATGTTTCATCCTACTCCCCATAATTGGGGTCATCTTTTAATTTAAAATCCTCATTTTCCACTCCATTATGTCATGGGTTCCTTCTATCTTGATGGCGACCTCCCTGACTATCACGTTCAGGGTTTGCTCTAAATCTTATTCCTCCAACTAGCTTTCATCTAAGATCTCATCTTTAAGCTCTTGAACATTTAGAACCCAAATTCTGTAGGAATACCTCATTATTCCCTTCTCATTCTTCTCGGTATTAACCTCTTATCTATTTGTTGGCTCTCTGCCTTCATTCATAACTTTTTCTGGCACAATATGATCTTTTCCAATAATTCGGGCTATATTGCAATCTCAAACAGCTTTTCGGTACCGGCTCCGGTTACCTTCACTTCTATTTCCATTTTCTCAAAATCTCTTATAAACTCTCCAAAAGGCATTATCATCTTGAGTCTCTCCTTTTTACTAAGGGCATCAGCCACCATATTGGCTTTCCCCGAATGATAAAGAATCTCCCAATCATTATTCTTGATTAGCTCTAACTGCCTCCTATGGCATATGTTGAGCTCTTTCTACGTGAAAATGTACTAGAGCACTTATGGCTTAGGTAATTCTCGCACTTCTCTCCATACAAGTAGTGCCTCCAATCTTTAGGGTAAAACTATTGCCACGAGCCTAAGCTCATGGGCGGGGATATCGAATTTCATATTACCTTAATTGTCTTGACATGTACGCGATTATCTTGCTGTGCTATATAAGAAGCACCCTAATTCCTTATACGAAGCGTCACATACAAATCACAAAATCTCCTTTTTCCCTCCGGCAACGCCAACATAGGGGCCGTCACCAACCTTTGCTTCAGTTCTTAAAAGCTATTCTCGCATTTCTCTGTCTATTCGAACTTCTCAGTCTTATGAGTAAGCCGCGTTAAAAGGGCTACTATCTTTACAAACTTGAACGAACCTCCGGTAGTCGACCTAACCATGGTCATCAATTCATCAGTGGTCCTTTATCCAATCTTGTCAGGATCCTCCATGGGATCCTCCTCAACAACTATCCCTTCTAGGACAACATCCTCAACCGCTACATCCTCAATATCAACATCATCTGGTCCTGCATTAGGACACTCTATCGGATCCACAATCCGATCTCCAATTAGTAATAAAACATCATCGCGCTGTTGCTCCTCAACCTCAGGGTTCGGAGTCCCGCTACTCTATACGATAACGAACTACGCTTCTATCGCTACATTTATAAGGGTTCCCATAAGGGTTTTAACTGTCAGTACTACGTTAGGTAGCCCGACTATGAACTTGGCAAGAGTTCTTATTATCTTTGTGAACTTATTATCTTAACGTCCCATCATCTCTGAGGTTTATAACGCTTAGCTCTGATACCATTTCTGTAACACCCCCAGATCCGGGGTCGGGAATCCGGGTTGTCACGGTCTTTCTTTCCACAATATCACTTTACTTAATTAATAATAAATACCCTCATGCTGTGACCCCACACTAACACACACCACAACTCGTTATAGTCTCAGAGATGAAATTGAAATAAGTACAAGTCTTTGAATCCACAATTTAAAATTATTACAACCCAAAATGATTACTTGATAATTTACAGTTAATTGCCATTATCTGCCACAAGTTATAATTATACATAATTGGATTCTCAAAAGTAGATGGTCTAAACTACAATGGATCTACCTCTGCAGCTATAGCAGCTACAATATCAGCGGGAAGACGCGGGACGCTTCCCACGCGCTTGCGCTGGGTCTGCTGGAGTCTGGCCATCTCTTCTAACTGTTGTTGTGTGATGAAGAAATAAAGCAAGGGTGAGCAGCAAGCCCACCAAAATAATATGTATAATGATTTACAATATATGAGCCTACTCATAATACTCATGAAGGTCTTGGTCAAAAGAAATGAACCAAGTTTGATATCTTAATGCGATGAAGTCGCAAAATATTCAGTATATATACATATATACTTTTCAAAATATTGGAAGTCCTCTTCCATGCATAATATACACAAAGTCCCAGTGTATAACTGTATAAAAAAATATCGTTGCAAGGTGATCTCATATATCTAACCTTGTCTCAACGTTTTTCTGAAAATCTTTGTCATTCATAAGACAATTATTAATTAGATATAAGTTTAAAAGATGAGGTTACCAAATACCCCAATATACTTATATCTTTCCCAATACTACTTGAACTACCACCGTTCAAGTTATAATCAGTTTCAAAAGTTCATCACATAGATGAGACTACAAGACAAGATTTGAATAGATTCAATCTTTGAAATATTATTGAATGAAATAAAGTTACGAGATACTTTATTTAGTCCCGATATATATATATCCACATATATATATCTCTTAAACATTTCCTGGAACCTCTGTTATGTAAAGTATGAACAGAGTTTGAAACATCCAATGAATTTTGGAAAGGAAAAGAATTTTGGCATAAACCCGATATCTCGCTGATCAGGCAAAGATACCAATAAGTAACCTTTTCTACTAGTAGATGGACGAATTCCCCACTGGTCATCACCCTGGTCATAATTAAGACCTATGCTGGACTGCCACTCAGCCACTTATGCATTTGATGGACTCCCACTGAGCCACTTACACAATAATAGACCGTACCCCGGCCTGTCGCTTATGCCGACTCAATGAGAGGGGCTTACTTCCCGAACGTTGGGCAAGTAATCAATTCATTTACCAAATCTGCAACCTTGTTGCGAATATAAAATACACCACAGAGCCGGATTCCCCAGGTTTTGAGCGAGTATTTAAATCCCCTTTTAAAAAGGAAGATCTTAAATATAAAAATGAGTTTTGGGATCCGCTCTGACTTTTAAAAATCATTTTGAAGACTCGAAAACACTTTAAAGAGTGTTTGGAGTAAAGCTGATTTAATGAAGTAAATCAGTCCCCAGAATATTTAGAAAATGACTGAATATTATTATTTAAATAATATTCCCATAAAGAATAATCTTTATTAAAATAATTGAAGTAGAAGTATTAAAACTTATACTTGAAACGAGTATTAAATAACCCAAGATATACTTATATAAAAGTATTATCTTTAATTGAATAATCGAAAATAAGTTTGATTATTTACACCTTATTCTTTAATAAAATAAAGAATATATTTCAGCAAATAATCGGAGTCATAGATCCTCAAATGAATATTCAAATAATATTCAATAAATAATATAAACTGAGTCATAAACCCTCGAATGAATATTCAAATAATATTTAATAAATAATATAAAAGGAGTCATAAGCCCTCGAATGAATATTCAAATAATATTCAAATAATAAAATAAACTGAGTCATAAGCCCTCGAATGAATATTCAAATAATATTCAAATAATAAAATAAACTGAGTCATAAGCCCTCGAATGAATATTCAAATAATATTCAAATAATAAAATAAAGGTATCGAATAAACCTTATTCGATCCATAGTTTTAAAAACTATATCCATATATATATATATATAAATATATATATAATATACTCGGGAACATCGACTCCCGGTTTAGAAATATGTTCACCTTTTATCCCCTATACTAAGGGTATACGCAACTACTTGCTTATTTCTAGCATAGGTATTATGCAACTATAAGCATTGAAATCAACAGATAGATAACCAGATTACGAAACAGACATGCATATATACCATATTAGCATGCTCCAATATATCGCAAAATTTGCTAATAACAATCATGCAATATCACAAGATAATGCATATACATATATTTACATCACAACAACAGTATAACGGGTAGAAAACTTGCCTGAGCGACTGGGGGTTACGAATGGCTCGGGACGAGTCTGGTAACCTATAAGCAACAAGTAAGTTGGAATTAAACCAAAGTCACTTGTTAATCTATACTTTAACTAACTTAGACTCTAACGCTCGTTTTGCGCTCACTGATTCGCTTAAGTCACTCGGGTACCCTCGGCTCCACCATTTTTAATAATTTAACCTTTACGAGTTTTAAAGCGATTCCTTCGCGAGTGTCTTACCAACTGCCTAACGCACTTACCATAAATGTTTCACACATTAATTAACCCTTTTTGGTCTTTAACCTATGTTTCAAAGTAAGGCGAGGGAAAAAGTTTCGTCCGCGAAACGCCGTTACTTGAAACGGTCGTTTCTCCTAAACCGTAAATCGGAATCGAACGAACTACATATCAAAACGAAGCTCGTAACATGAGCTATCTAAACATGGCAGTGGTCACAATTTAGCAGGGGGTTCTCGGGTCCTAATGCTATGCACAAAAACAGTCCAAAGAAAATCGGACGTTACGACGGCTATGTTTACGCGATTTCCCATTTTTTAAACTATCCACAATCAACACAAACCATCCTCAAATCCAACACACAACAAACACCCATCCTTATCACATCATAACAACCCCAACCAATTCAATTTAACCATTCATACTTATGCTTAAACTTTACTTTAATCATTCTTAAGTTTCTTTAAATCAAAACCACAAAATTACCATTTCATTTCACTACCATTCCAAATCTCAAACTCTAATCCTAACAACAACTACAATAACATCCTACTCATCAAAATCACCTTATAATATATATGAACCTAGGGTTTGAAAATGGTATACCTTCCTTGAAGTGGTGGGTTGAGCTAGGAAGCCTTAAGAAGCTTGGAGAAGCCTTAGGAAAGCTTGGATCTTTAAGAAAACAAGAAAAAGTTCAAGTTAAAAACTTGAAAACACTATTCATTGTCTTCTTCATTGATTAAATGGAGAAGCTAGAGAAAGAATTAATGGCTTAAACTCATGATATAGCCATAACTAAGCATAAAGATGGTTAGGGAATTTTCTTACCAATTAAGGATGCTTGGATCTTGATTTTGGAAATTTTTTTCTTTGAAAAAGGCAAAAAGCCGAGAGCTAATATGAAGAACAATGCCTTGGCTGATTTTTTTTTTGATTTTTGATGAAATGATTTGCTAGTTGGTTGGCTTGGTTTTGTTTTTGATTTAGCAAATTACCACCTTGCCCTTGAATTTGTGTGGTCCTTAATCAACCACACCTCCCTTCTTCCATGTCATGCTTATGTCACCCTTATGATGTCATCCTCCCTTCCTTGTCTCCTTTCTATTGGTTGGATGACATCACTCCCATTAATCCCTTTGATTAACTTCCTAATCGTTTGCCTAATGACCGCTGATCTGTTGTACGGTTCGCTTAACTTTCGTTCTCGTCTATCGTTTAAAGGATCATACCCGGGATCTTATTACTTAGGTTCCCTTAACCTTTCTCAATACATTATATTCCTTTTTATGATCCTCTATTATAATCCTTTAATTTAAATCCTTTTTATTCTGTTACCTTATACTCAATTCTCTCCGTATCTTATGGATTTCCGGGAAAAACCAAAGTGTTCGGAATTGGATTCTGACGATCTTTACATACACTTATATACCACATAGAGTACTAATAATATCCCATAAGATCAATAACAGAACCCCTACATAGCGTGGCATGAAAAGTTTTCTCATTCAGCAAAAACACTATTCATAAGGGTTTCAAAAATTCCCAAAAATTGGGGTTATTACAGTCTACTTGGAAACTAGAGTCAGATATGCTTAACAAATATCCTCACTTATGTAATTAGGTCAGATTCTGAGGACAGAATCTTTTTAAGGGGGGAAGGATATAACGACCCGTGTACTTTTGAATTATTTAAATATATAATTGTGGAAGAGTTAAATAAATAAAGTATGTGAATAGTTTTTGTCAGCTCGATATTGTTTTGTTATTATTTATGTGTGATTTATGATGCATAGGGTCGTTCGTGTAATTGTTGGTTGAGTAGTATTGAATTGTTTTCACTTTTAAAAAGTGGATTTATTGCAAATTTATTTACACAAATACTGGAACTATCTTTAAAATTGTTTTTATGCTTTTATAATGACAATATTATTTTTGGGATTTTATAAAATTGAAAAATCAATATTTCATCAATTATTTAACCCTGTATGATTTTCTGATTGTATTTATTTGTAAAATCTATATTTAATTCAGGAAATCTTTAAAACTTATAAAACTTATATTTATTGAAGTTTGGAATATTCCGAGAATTTTAAAATTATTTTGGAAATTTTTGGGATTAATTTCACTCGTGCGTCGATTCGTTTAATTGTAAAAAGCGGGTATAAATTGCATTTAAAAATTTGTTTTAAAATTTCGAAATTTATGTTTTTATTAACTTCGGGATATTTATAACATTTTAAGACTATTTTGATAATTTTCCGAGACTATTTTGTGCAACTTGATTCGTTAATATGTAAGTGCGGGACACATATTTATATATTGATACGTGTCAAATTGTTGCAGTTAGTTAGACACGTGTTACATTGTTATTACCTTTAATTATTTTATTCATTTATTTACCCCTCCCCTGTACTAATCTCCGGCCGCCTCTTTCTCTTAATCATATAATCTCTCTCACTCTCCTCTCGTCTCATCTCTCCCTCTCGGTCGACCTCACTTCTCTCTCTCTCACCGGTTAATCTCTCACATCTTCCTCTGTTTCTCCCTTTCCAGCAATTTTCTTTCTCTGGTGCTCTGCTTTCCGGTGATTGCGCCGCTTCTTCAGTCTGGCTGTCCGTCGGCGTTACGATTGCCGCCTTGTTCTTGAGATTTTCGATTCGTTCCCGGTTATTACTTCCGGCCTAGCATCATGTTATTCCCATTTTGCATGTATATATATTTGGTATATATGTATGTGATTAAGTGTGTGTGCTGGTATGGTGGTGTGTGTGAGTGTGTGCGTGTGTTCGTGTGTGTATATGTGAGCGGCGATGTGGCCGTGTGTTTGCTTGACTGTGATTTCCCTGCTTCTGTGTTAGGGCTTCTTTAATTGGGCTGTGTTGTTGGACTTTGTTGTTGGGCTCCCGATGGGGAGTGCGTACAGTTGAATATTGATTGTTATAATTCTAATTTTGATCCCTTTTTCCGCAGGGAATTATTGATTAAAATGCGTGATATTAAAGTTATAATTCGTATGGGAAATAATTTTAAATCGGTGAAATTTATTCGGACACCTGAATATTTTGGGCACTAATAAATTTTACCGCTGTTGACGATGACTTTTAACGAGTCAACAGTGGACTGTGATGATTATTATATGAGTCCTAAATTTTATAAATAATAAAATGATTCGTATAAAATGTTTTCGAGAATAAATCGTATATGGGAGTGGTACGTAAATAATTACGAGATTATGGAATTGATTGTTGTTGGTTTGACGTCGATTGATGTTTCAACGGGTAGTCCGATAAACAAAGGAAACGCTGTCCGATTTTCGGAAAACTGAATTACGCAAATACGAAAACGTATCCGATGAATATCGGGACGTCGAGAGACTCTATATATATATGTATGTATTTTATACGAAACTTGATGGTACGATGTGATGAAATATTTTTTCTAAATCGATAACCCTGATTTCGTAAAATAAAGAGTATTGGTATTTTCCGAAAACGAACACTGAACCGATTTTCGAGAACGTGAACCCTAAGTGATACGTGTATTATTATATGAAGTATGTTACGAGTCAGATTTTGTTAACGTTCGGGGTAGATTGTTAGCGAGGATATGTCAAGCATAATCGAATGTCTAAGTTAGGATGTTTCGATCTTGTAGTACTAGTCGGAATGCCCGAGAATTGGAATTGGACAAAAGATAGTTGGTGGTGAGTCGAAAAGCTTAGTAAGGTCCCAATCAAAGGAATTAAGTATTGAGGTCGAATCCAGAGTGATATAGTGGTTGGACGTAAAAGCCTAAGCGGCAGAGTTGGCCCAGAATTGATCAGTAATAGTTGTAAAGCCTTGTAAGGCAAGTATTTCTGAACTTTTCTTCAAGATATATATTACCAATGTTTTCGAACTGTTTTACAACATGTCGCTATTATACAAATTAACTCATGTTTTATATTGTAAGAGCTTCAAACCATTTAACCTTGAACCCTGATTTTCCTGATCTTGAGCCATAAGCCTTATTCTTTATAATCCGTCCTTTGTTGATCCTCAGACACCAAACCATACAAATATAATACTACTTCCCAAAGGTATAACTACCAAACACCAAACACTGAAAGAGAATGATTTGAAAACACAGAAACTTTTATACTCCAATCATTCTTAATAATATCAAAGAACCATATCTTGAAAAATCATTACTGGTCAAATACCTGACCCTTGTACAAACTGAAAACCGTTTCTTATACATACCCTGATATACCCTTAAGATATCCATGAGTTTCCTTACATTTTTATGCAAATGTTTAACCATCATTGATTATGATCTTATTTTATTGAATCATATTGTTATCATATTGAACTGCTTTAGGATTGGATAGTTTTTATATATATGGACCAGATTCGTGGTCAGACCATACTAATGATCAAGTTAGGCCAATGTGTGCCTTGGATCCAGTAATTAGAGCAGTGCTGTGTGCTTGCTCGGGGTTAGTGCGTGACTGATCAACAGCCTAACCTTGGTTTTTAAAACTTAAAATGAATATCCAATTCTAATGATTAGTTAAAAAGAAACTTGATTCCTTTTAATCATTTCATTTGATCATTGTTTAACCTCAGTTATCGTTATCATGACTTGCTGAGCTAGTTAGCTCACTCTTGTGAATCTTTTTATATATGTTACAGTTGAAAAGGATATGGATGATAGTGAAGTTCCTCAGTCCAAAGTGCGGGCTAAGGTTCCAGTTGAGTTGGATCGAGCTAGCAAAAGCTTCATGGGGTAGAGAGATAGTCAAATTATAAGAATACTTTTATTATCAGTTGTAAGTTAAATTAAAGGGAAATTTGGTACGTTGTAATAAAAGTTAAGGTTGTGGCTTGTTTTCACACTTTAACCTGTTGCGATCCTTGGTTTTATGAAGCAGGGTCATTATAAATAATATTTCTTATACAGGTTAATATAATGTGTTTGTGTTGTGGACCCCAAACTTCTGACCCGGGTTTGGAAGGCGCCACATCATTGGTTGTATATTCTATAATTGTTGTGAAATTTGATTATTTTGTTGGGTGGGTTTGATTGAATGGGTATTGCAATTATATTCTACTTGTTACAAAGGTTATAGCTTTAGTTTCGATGAACTTGATGTTGATATGTTAAGGTTGGGGTGTTGGGGAAGACAAGATGGTAATTTTGGATGTGCACAGTGTTGAAGTAATTTTGTGTGTTTTTGTTCATTCACAGGAATGAATGTTTTTTTAGGGAATCGAACCTAGGTCTTATAATTATTTTGCAAGAGCTCTAACCACTGTGCTACTTAAATCATATGTTGTAAATTATACATATATTAAGTATACTTGTGTGCCTTTGAAAGAATAAATATTTAATATATCAATTATTAAGACTTACTCATAACTTATGATCATATTTTTCTTTTACATTTGCTACTTTGAACAAATTAATAAAAGTTACTTTTTTTCATGATATAATCTAAGAACAAAACTTTGTATATAATTTTAATGGCCATATTTTTTTCTTATTTTTTTAATTTTTTAAATATATTTTCACCTATTTTTAAAACTGAAAGCTGAAAAAACTGATAATTGGACCACCTTAAGTGAGTGCAAATAATAACTTGTTGAGATCGGTGAACCAAATGATATATGGGCTCCATTTCATTGACCAGTTTAATATATAACACACTAAAAATATCATAAAACACTTTATATTATATCAAGAATATCATTTTAAAACTATGTGCATTCCAAGTTAAAATCATAAATATATTTCGTTATCCAATACTGAGATTTACACTGTCACATTTGTCTTATGGTGCTTACACTTACAAAAATTGACGACAATAATGATTCCGGTACGAAGTTGAAAAAATATAGGGATCGTGAATCGTCCACAAAGATATTTTTCCTTTTAAATTAAAAAATATTATGTATTCTATATCCATACTTTAGAACATTTTACAATTTATTTTCCTTTTCGTAAAAGATATATAAATATAATTATATGTCATGGATAATTAAAACTTTAAGTTTCCGATTTCATTCTACTTCTTCCACATTCAACTTGCATGATTCAAAACATAGGAATTTTATTACAAAACGAATTTTTATTTATTTAACATCTCACTCCAAAATGACAGTCGACAAATATTTTGATGACTACTAGAGAATGACCAGTGTCTCGCACGGGCTATTATGCTAGTTACTCCTTAAAATTTAAAAGTGATAAGAATAATTGAATTGTATTTTTAAACTAATTTAAATAAATGAGCAAATAAATTAACGATTTAATGATGATAGAAAGCAATCCAGGAACTAGGGTTTTTCATTGGTGTTAATAATTATGTTAAAATATGATATTCAAGTCTCGTGCTCTTGCTAAAAACATTTCACTAAATTTTTTATTGTTCTCTTCCCAAAAACAATATAATTACTATAACTAAACATTAAAGTCACTCCCATGATCAATCAACATATAATTATAAACTGTTAAAACCCTAGAAATTCCTGTTTCATAACTCGCTTATTAATCTTCCAATTAAATAATTGAATTATGTCTATTGCGTCATAAACTAGAATTGTAAATCCTCTCCCGATTCTTTCCAATTCCTAAAGATACAACAAAGGGTTCATGACTCCCTCAATTGTGTTAAGAATTCAACAACAGATTAGCAAGACAGAGAAATCACAGTACAATCACACAATCATATGTAGGCAATAAATACTACCTAATTCCCAAATTATGGAATTAGTTACTCATAATATATGAAGAAAACAAACAATATATATATATATAACTGAAACCATGATTACAATAGTATAGAGTTAAGAAAATACAACTTGTTGAAATCTCTCAAACTTGAATTGAATCCCTTCAATCCTTACTCGAGTTCTCTAAGATTCTCTCCTCCTATCTCTCAATCTCAATAATACCTATTTAGATCAAATCCTAACTAAATTGTTATTTCTACTTAGATGGGCTTTTTTAGGCCGTACAAAGTTTTTTTTAATAATCTAGGTCAAGGCCCTTGAATTTCATGTTCAAGGCCATTGAATTACTGCAAACTCATGTCGAAGACCCTGAAAATGTGCTCAGGGCCCTTGAATTGAAATAACACCAAATCTGATCCGCTCAGGTCCCCTGAGCCAAAGCTCAAGACTCGTTTTCTCCACATTTTGGTCTTCTTTCAGCTTACTCTTCGCCCCTTGCACCGCACTGCATTGCAACTCCCTACAAACATAGAAAATTAACAACTTAGATTCCGTCCAAGTTAATAAAAACTAATACTAATTATTTAAGATTAAATTATCATATAACATGACTAACGGGGTAAAATAGTTTGCAAAATATCTATAAAATTATCATGTATCAAATACCCCCCCAACTTAGCCTTTGTTTGTCCTCAAGTAAAAGTAAACTTATATGAGTATATACAACTAACTAATACCACTTTCATAAGGTGATCACAGTTGTATTTGGCATATGCAACAAGCTCTTTAAACCCCTAGGTAGCCCTATTTGACATGTAAGGTCTCGTGAAGGCCTATAGTGAATGTACCCACAAAATTCATTTAACCTATGCAATATAAAACTACATGAATGCACCTAAATGATCGACAATATAAAAGGTCTCAAATATTATAGTGTATGCCAAGTCAGATATAACTTTCATAATATATAACAAGTTTAGACACATCAAGCTCACACCCCAATATCACCATATAGCGAACACAAGTACAAATGTGTGTGTGTGCTTAGCTTAACAACATGCTCTCTAGCGAACCAAGAACAAAGACATACAAGCTTCTACATGGAAAGTCGTGCGAGTTAATGGCTCCCAAGTTGAGTACTATAATAGATCTTTAACACTTTGTTACTTAGCACTAGCCATCATTCATGGTTTAATAAAGGATTTTCTGTCTTCTTTATTTATACAATACTACTATACAACTATATATAGTTTTTTTGTATGCTCGGCCTAAGGTTAAGCGGATCCTCAGTATAAGTGAGTTACGTCCGTCATAAGACTTCACAAGCTCGGTCTAAAGGTTGTGTGACTCTTCAGTGTAAGTGAGTTACGACCACCATAAGACTTTGCAAACCATTTTGTACATGCATATATATTAAGTGGCTTATTTAAATGTGCAATGGTCGAGATCCCTAAAGATTTATGAACTAATACTCATTTAGCGAGTGTTGGGTTAGTAATCTCAAACCATAAAGGCTTTAGGTTACTAGGGACGAAGTCTCCTCAGACTTAATTACTCGAGTATTAGTGAACCCAACCTAGTCAATATACCACTTTTTTATTTCTTTTCTTTTTTCGTGTAATTAATTATCACTATCATACATATATCCTCTTTTTTAAAGACATATACACCCCATTGTTTCCCCCAAACTGAAGCATTTATGTACAAAGCTCAAAAGGGAATAGTTGAAATTATAACCATCAACAAGTAGCTACCACTCAGTTCTAGAGCATAATAAAGTCGTGTCAATAAATAAGTTTTTGCTTTTGTGACACTACGCATGTGACATCATTAAAATGCGATCATAGTAAGAATCAGTCAAAGACAAGCTACACATATTATCATCATCGGTCACTGACTTGGACTACTACTAATATGAGATCATGATATGATATATAATTGAATAAAACTACATTGTACAATGTAATTTTTTTATGTTTTCAATTTTTTTTATATATTTTATACTACTAATAAACCACCATATAATTCACACAAAAAATACCCCCAACTTAGCATGTTCCTTGTCCCAAAGGAACAACGATCACCAAACATAAAAATCTACATGATTAAGCTAAATGGATACATAATAAACTACAATAGTGGGGAGAAAAGAAATTAACTCCCTTGCCTCATGGTAGCGATGGCTTAAAGCCAACAAATGCGAAGTACTTGTTGATCTTGACATGGAGGTCCTCTATGTGTTGCTTAGATGGCACTGACCCTTGTAAAAATATGAAGGTGGTGGTGGAATAGCCTGAGTTATAACCGTTATATATTACCTCCTTCTGTTTGTGTAGATTCCTTTGCACTAGCTCGTGGATGCTCCTTAAGACGAGGTATGGAGTAATGCATCTCAACCAATTTAATGTTGAGATATACTTTAAGATCAATCAAATCAAAACCAAGCATAAATTCTAAAGTTATGGTCATACTATCATACACACCAAGCCTCTCTGCAATTCGTGTGATGAAGCCGCCAATAAGAATGGGTCTGATGGCCATAGTAACCAAGTAATCAAATCGTTGAACTAAAAATATAGTGAAGTCCATATTTATACAATGATGCATACAGTAGATTATTTGTAGCTCTTGATTAGTCTGGAATTACTGTTTTCATGACCATATAAAGTGTAACTTAACACTCTATCGAGATACCGGTATGACGAATTCAATATCTTTGATGCAGTTGCTAACTCCCTTACTAGAAACCGTCCAGTGGTATTCCCTATAAGTAATTGTTAAAAGTTGTGCTCAAAGACAACCGGAATTGTGTAACTCTCCATGCCCCAATCAAACATTTTTGCTAATTGCTTATTGCTAACAGTATGATCTGTATTAGCTATATGAAAAAAGAATGCATTATCCTTGAAAGCATCAAACATACTCAAAAACTTCAATGTCAACTGAGAAAAACTTGGTGCACACATATCCACCAAATCAGGCCAACCAACAACATTCAACAAATGTGTGACCTCCTCAAATAGACCGAGTTCTTTCAAAAGGTTTTCATCAATGTACCTGCTCAATTGAACTCCCCTTGGAGCAAGTTTCTCGTAAACTTTTTTAGACTTCGGAGACTTGTGTACAAATACAGGATATTGAACTTTGGATGGCACTCCATCTAAGGACCGGATCTTTTTTCTGCACTAGTGCGCCCGCACCACTGGGTTCAGATTCTTTATCATTTAGACATTTTTTTGGGTGTTGTTTTGTTGCGGGTACTTCTCGTAGAAGACATACTACAGCTTAGAGGACAGTTAGATGTCAAACGTCATATACACAATTTATCAAACACTTGGCGTGGGATCTCTATCATAATTGTGACCTAAATCTTGTAAATTTTTTAATTAAGTTTGATAACGGGTAAATAACTTGAGGAAGAAGATATGAGATGAGGGGAGAGAAAACATAAAAATTAATATTTCATTTCCTTTTTGTCACGCATAAAGTAATGCTCATACATATAGCCAACATTTCCCGCCTACTTAATGGATATAAAATAATATAACTACGACTTAAAAGTCAGCACATGATGTTCTGAATCCTTCTACTAGATGATGTAATTTCTACCTTCATTTAAACATAGCCCATTAAGGGTTTTGCATGTTGAAAATCTCACTAACAAATATAGCAATATAGAAGCAAGTGTATAAAGAATTTAGCAAGTTTAGGCCAAGACCACAGTTAACAAAACAAAACATGCAGGTAAACAAAATCAGTAACTGAAATAACGTAGAGAGAAAGAAAGATGTACCCGAAACCATAGCTTTTAACAGTGACTTAAATACAGGTTCACAGATACAAAATGCCAAGAAAAATGATCACAGCTGAGTCACCAGGCCTTGCTCAAAGTCCTGGTTGTTCTTGAAGAGAATATTGCCCCTACCTGCTGCGTTTGGGATGCGCACAATATCTCCACCAGGATAAAACAACTCAGAGTTTATGTTAACAGCAGCAACAAAAGCTCCACTTCGACCAGCACCTCAGTCGCCGGAAAATATCAGCACTTCAGGACTTTTGGGAGAGAAATGCAGAGAGGTTGAAGAGAAGAGAAGAGAATGTAGTGTGTAGTTATCTTATACATTCAGTTTAGCCTCTATTTATAGGAGAGAAAAAAATGAAACTGTCCACACACTTAATGTCAGAATTAAACTGCTTCATTAATGAAAAAATCAAAACTGATCAGATTTTGAATTCATTAATGAAAAAATCAAAACTGATCAGCTTTTGAATTTAAATTATTTGTAACAGCTTTTCACATTAACACCCACATTATTATCAGAACTTAAGTTAAGTTCTGATTTGATTCATCAGTACTTAAGTTCTGATTCTGATATCAGAACTTGTTAAGTTCTGATTTTATTCATCAGTTCTTAAGTTCTGATTCTGATATCAGAACTTGTTACAGATCAGATTATTTGCAGGTTCAATGTATTTGGACTAAGCCCACTAACAAAGTGACTTAGCCTATTTCAGTACCCAGCCCAATAATCCAGTCACCGATAAATAAATTCGAATTAAAATAATTCTCAAATAAATAAAATCCTCGCCCAGGTCGCCTCGCGTACGCGAGACGCCGAGACATTCGCCCAAATCGCCCTTCGACCCGATCCGGTCCGGTCCGGTGCGGTGCGTGGCGTGGCGGGGCGGGGCGCGCGCGCGTGTGTGTGTGTGGGCGTGAAGCACACAACAACACAATGGACCATCACACACCTTAGTAGTTGTATACTACTCATGTGGGTAATACCATATAAAGCACACACCCTCCTTTATTTATTTCAATGTGGGACAAACATTCTCAAATTTTTCCAAGCTTTTCTAAGCTACTTTCAACTCTCATTTCATATGGATTTCATTAAGAAAATTCTTAAAACCATACATGAAAATTTAAGTTCAAATATCATTGAACAATTTCCAATCATTAGATTTTAGGATTAACATCAAGAACATAATTAAATTAAGCTCTAAAATCCTAATTTTCTAACATTGCACACCATATGTGACAATGCCCCTTTCTTGAGCAGAGGCTCCCTTACTTGGACCTTCAAGAATACTTCATCTCTTTCTTCGAAAGATCTATCTGTCCATTTTTTGTTGGAATAATAATTCATTCTCTCTTGGGCTTTTTTGAGATTATTTTTCAGCAAGACTTGTATTTCAACTCTCTGGTGTAAAAAGGTATTGATACAGTCATTCTTTGTGTGTTGAGCATGATGGTAGTCGAGACTTGGAGGCATTTTTACATAGAGAGCATGGTAAGGTGTCATATTAATGGTTGTATCATGACTAGTGTTGTACCACCACTCAGCCAGTGGAAGCCATTGATTCAACTTGCCATGTTTTTGGTAAGTTAAGCAACAAAGATGCATTTCGATACACTGATTTAGGTGCTCACTCTGCCCGTCAGATTGCGGGTGATAGGTCGTAGTAAGATGAGTAGAGGGGCCTGATAGTTTGAACAACTCAGTCCAAAACGTACTAGTGAATATACGGTCCCGATCAGACATAAGGACTTTTGGGGGCGTATAACTTAATTACTTGGTCCAGTTTTTTTTGTGCCACTTGTGCCGCTGTGAACGGGTGTTGAAGATAATTAAGTGGCCATATTCTATGAACTTGTCGATTAAAACGAGTATGGTATCCTTGCCATCAGATTTTGGTAGGCTCTCTATGAAATTCATGGTAATCGTTTCCAAAGCACCTTTGGGAACGGGGATGGGATGAAGCAGACCATGGTAACTTGTATGTTCCCCTTTAAATCGTTGACAAATCTCATAAGAGGGAACCCAGTTTGAATTTTTTTTATGCAGATTTGGCCACCAGAATAAATTTGATATCCGCTTGATTCTTGCTAGTGACCCTGAATGTCCCCCTTTTCGAGTTCCATGTAAGTTTTTAATAATTTCTTATCGCAGAATCCCCACACTGCCCACATATAATTTTCCTTGTCTTCGTAGATCGCCATCAATAATTGTAAAATCAAGGAGGAGTGAATGGTTAATTTCCAAGGTGGTGAGGACATATTAAGCGGCAAGATCTCTCCCAAGAGTTCTTAACTTCTTCCTTCTAAGCCAAAAAAGCAATAGAGACTGCCATGGCTTGTGGCGGGGTTCGGGACTCTGGAACTTTGTACAACCTAGATAATGGATCTGCAACAAGGTTATCCTTCCCTTTTTTAGACTCAACATAGTAATAAAAGCCTAGAAGTTTAGTTAGCCACTTTTGTTGGACTAAAGTGGTGATTTTTTTAGGAGGTGTTTTAAGGCCTCTTGATCAGTCTTGAATGTGAATTTTTGTCCCAATAAGTACCCGCGCCATTTCTGAACAGCCATGACAACTGCAAGTATTTTTTTCTCATAGGTTGATAAAACCATGTCCTTGTTAAAGATTTCCTTGCTAAAGTAGGCTAGTGGCCTGCCCTCCTGCATTAAGACAGCTCCTACTTCGGTCTTACAGGCATCAGTTTCCACTACAAAGTGTTTAGAGACGTCTGGTAAACTTAAAACCGACGTGCATTGCTTCCTTCAAGGCTTGAAAAAATTTCTCGGCATCAGCATCCTATCGAAAAGCTCCTTTCCTGAGCAAGTTTGTGAGCGGTTTACTGATGGCCCCATAATATTTTACAAAAGAGCGATAGTATCCCGTTAAGCCTAGGAAACCTCGTAATGACTTCAATTTTTTCGTGCTGGGCGAAGATCTCATTGCTATAATCTTATTATCATCTGCTACAATTCCTTGATCACTGATGATATGCCCAAGGTATTCGACCTTGTTCTCCCAAAAGGTGCATTTATTCCTTTTCACATGAAGGTTATTAGCCAACAATTTTTTAAAGACCAAGGCTAGATGTTGGATATGTTCTTCTTTAGTTTTATTGTATATTAATATGTCATCAAAGAATAAAATAACAAATTTCCAATATACTCTTGAAAGACTTCAATCATGATGCGTTGGAATGTGGCTGGGGTGTTGGTGAGGTCGAAAGGCATCATCAAAAATTCATAATGCCTAGCTGCATTTTGAAGGCCGTTTTATGGATGTCTTGAACTTGTATCTGGTGATACCCATTACGCAGATCGAGCTTATTGAATACTATGCTCTCATGTAATTCATCCATCATTTCATCAATAAGTGGGATAGGAAACCGATTCTTCATCGTTATGTCATTTAAGGCATGATAGTCTATACAAAATTGTCAACTATTGTCTTTTTTCTTGACTAGAATAACAGGTGAAGAATAGGGGGATTGACTATGCCGTATGATATCACTGTTTAGCATTTCTCTAACCATATTTTTAATCTCATCACGTTGGTGATAAGAACATTTATAGGGATTGATATTGACTAGTTTACAGCCATCCATAGTGGGGATTTTGTGGTCATGTTTCCTGATCGGAGGTAACTCTTTAGGGATGCTGAAAACCTTAGGATATTTGTCAAGCACTGTTTGCAACGATGGAGGTATTGTACAAGACTCTACTAGTATCTTCCACTATTTTAACTGTACAAGGAAACAAGCTTGTAGACATGTGTCTGTTATTTGCTAAGTCTTGTGACCTAAATTTTGTAAATTTTTGGATTAAGTTTGATAACAGGTAAATAACTTGAGGAAGAAGATATGAGATGAGGGGAGAGAAAACATAAAAATTAATATTACATTTTCTTTTTGTTACGCATAAAGTGATGCTTATACATATAGCCAATAGTTCCCGCCTACTTAATGGATAGAGAATAAAATAATATAACTATAACTTATTACTAGACGATGTCGTTTCTGCATTCATTTAAACACAGCCCATTAAGGATTTCACACACCATATGTGACAATCTCTTTGAACAATAAAACCAACAAACTACTAGCAAAGACTACCCACACATACTCGTGTTATCCTAGTCCAGCCAAAATTCAATGGAGAACGCAAGTAAAGGAGTTCCAGCAACAAGCAATATACAAGAGCAGATTGAACCCCTGGCCCTGGTACATTCTCTGTATCCCAAAATCAAAATTAGACAACATAATAAACCTACGAACTGCTCTGTTCTTTTGCTCTGTGTTATTTTAACCCTTTGCATGCACAGTTCAAGAATCAAGAAAAAACCCCGAGTCTGCTTCTTTTTGTTTATAATAGTTTACAATAATATTACATATTATATTAATAAGTAATTTACATACTAAAAAAACTTAAAAAAACAAAAATAAACATTTTACACCGAAAAATCCCTAATAATAAAAATTATTATAATAATAGTAATAGCAATAATAGGAATAATATAAACAACAACAATACCAATAATAATAATAATAATAAAGATGTACAAGACATATATTTAATAAATAACTAAAAGCCAGTATGATATCATTATTAAATAATATTATATGCATAACATATTATTAAATATTCACATATTATTAATTTACATATCATGAAGTCATATTACCTAAAAGAAAAGCTGCAAAATAAAAACTAATGAAAAAACAAACAAATAACAAAAAAACAATTTTCTTTAAACAGGTCAGGACCTGAGCATCATGCTCAGGGTTGTGAGGCTGGAATTTTGCATCCCCTGTTTAGCTCAAAGCCTTTGAGCATCTCTTCAGGCCCTTGATACACACTGCCAGCGCACTTTTTTTTTCTCGCTTTATCCTTGTAGCTCAAGATCATGAGCCAAAGCTCAAGGTTATGAGGCTAAAAATCAGTGCCTCCTGAGGGTATCTTCAAGGCCCCTGAGGCAACGTGACTTGCATTCTTCAAACCGTTGTTCCTTGCACTTGTTGAAAGACCTGCTTAATCCATTAAACACAATATTACAATCTACTACTCTAAACTAATATACAATCTAAAAAACAATTAAACATCATGGGTTTCCTCCCATTCAGCGCTAGTTTAACGTAATTAGCTCGACGCCTTTTGTGGTGAATTGATTTTAAGTATCCGAAAAAAGCCAAGTGGCTCCTTTTGGAATATCATCATCAAATAAATATGGCTTGAATCTTTGTCCATTCACTTTAAAAATATCAGAACCAACACGAGTGATATCCAGAGCACCGTACGGATACACCTTGACAACTTTAAATGGGCCAGACCATCTGGACTTCAAATTTCCTGAAAAGAGTTTCAAACTTGAGTTAAACAAAATAACTTGTTCTCCAACTTCAAACTCTTTTGGTCGGACATGCTTGTCATGCCACTTCTTTGTCTTCTCCTTGTATATTGTAGAACTTTTTTAGGACTTGAGCCTTAACTCATCAATTTCACTGAGTTGTATCATTCTGTTTAATCCCGCAGCACCCAATTCCATGTTCAACAATCTAGTTGCCCAATATGCTTTGTGTTCCACCTCCACTGGTAAATGATATGCTTTTCCAAATACCAACCTATAAGGAGACATACCAATAGGTGTCTTGAACGTAGTCCTATATCCCATAAAACATCATCAAGTTTCGTCGCCCAATATTTTCCGGAGCTAGCCACTGTATATTCTCGAGAACTTGTTTAAGTTCTGGAATTGAAATCTCCACTTGCCTACTAGTTTGAGGATAATAAGGTGTAGCAATTTTTTGAGTCACTCCATACTTCCGCAAGAGATCTTAAATTAATTTGCTGCAAAAGTGAGACCCTCAATCATTGATAATAGCACTTGGCACTCCAAATCTTGTAAAAACGTGTTTCTTTAATAACCTTTTCACCACTCTAGCATCATTAGTAGGATTAGCTATTGCCTGCACCCACTTAGAGACATAGTCAAGACCAACAAAAATATATTTGTTCTTCTAAGACTCTGAAAATGGACCCATGGAGTCTATTCCCCAAACATCAAAGAGCTCAACCTCAAGAATAGGTTGTAATAACATCTCATTCTGTCTTAGAATATTTCTCGTCCTCTGACATCTATCATAAGTTGCAACAAAGTTCCTCGCATCTTGATACATTGGAGGCCAATAAAATCCGAATCACTAATTTTTTTCCACCGTTTTTGTGCTACTATTGTGACCACCACACCCTAGAGCATGACAGTGATTCAAGACATCAGGAATTTCCTCATATGGTACACATCTTCTCATGATTCCATTGGGACATTCTTTATAGAAGTGGTTCTTCCCAGAAGTAGTGTGTAGCATCGAACAAAAACTTCTTCGTTTGCTGATAAGTAAAGTCACTTGGCATAATACCTCCCACTATATAGTTCAAAAAGTCCGCATACCAAGGTGTAGATAGATATACAACTAGAAGTGTTTCTTCTGGGAATGCATCATTAATAGGCCTGTCAATTCTTACCACTCCATCCCTTCGATCAAGTCTCGATAATTATCAGCTACTAAATTCTCAGAACCCTTCTTGTCACGAATTTCAAGGTCAAAATCCTGAAGTAGGAGTATTTAATGGATAAGATGAGGATTAACATCTTTCTTTCACATCAAGTAATGAATCACAGCATGATCCGTATAAATAATCACTTTAGACCCCACAAGATAGGATCTAAATTTGTTAAAGGAAAAAACCACAACAAGTAGTTCTTTTTCCGTTGTTACATAATTGATTTGAGCACCATCAAGTGTCTTGCTTGCATAACTAATCCGTGCATGTGCTTTTCCTTCTTTTGTCCCAAAACAGCACCCATAGTCACTAGCATCGCACATAAGCTCAAATGGCAAGCTCTAATCAGGGGCTGACATGATAGGTGCAGAAGTAATTTCCTTCTTCAACCTATTAAAAGCAATAAGACAACTCTCATCAAATTCAAATACACAATCTTTTTCAAGTAAGTTACAAAGAGGACGAATTTTTTTAGAGAAATCCTTAATAAAACGACGGTAAAATCCAGCGTGTCCAAGAAAATTTCTAATTCCCTTCACAGATGAAGGTGTTGGCAATTTCTCAATCACTTCTTTTTTTTCCATGTCAACCTCATTGCCTTTACTAGAAATCTTGTGCCCAAGCACAATACCATCTTTTACCATAAAATGGTACTTATCCGAATTAAGAACATGATTAGCCTCTTTAGATCTCTGCAACACTTGAGACAAATTGGTTGAAAAGGTATCAAAGGAAGAACCATATCCAATGAAGTCAATCATGAAGACTTTCATGGGTTTTCCAACGAAATCTGAGAAGATAACAGTCATAAGTCGTTGAAAAATAGATATGCCATTACACAAACCAAAGGGTAGCCTACAATATGTAAAAGTACCATAAGGACAAGTAAATATTGTCTTTTCTTGATCCTCGGAAGCAATGGAAATCTGAAAAAATATCTCGAGAATCCATCTAGAAAATTATAATAGTCATTACCAGCAGGTATTTCAAGCATTTGATCAATAAATGGGAGAGGAAAATGATCTTTGTGAGTAACGTTTATTTAACTTCCTATAATCAATACACTCTCCAACCTGTTACTTTCTGGGGATTAATTCATTTTTTCATTATGCACGACAGTTATCCCACCCTTCTTAGGCACAACATGTATTGGACTAACCCATTTACTATGAGGAACATAATATATAATGCCAACATCTAACAACTTAGTTATCTCTTTCTTAACCATGTCTTATAAATTAGGATTTGCTCTCTTTTGTCCCTCAATCACAGGTTTATGATTTTTTTCTAATGAAATCATGTGCATGCAAAGAGCAGGGCTAATTCCCTCTTTAATTGTGCAACCAATTGATGATTTAAATGTTCGAGACACATATAACAATTTCTTAAGTTCATCATCATTAAGAAAATAAGACACTATCACAGGATACGTATCATTATCACCAAGAAAAGCGTACCTTAGATTAGAAGTAAGAGGTTTAAGTTCTACCTAAGGTGCCTCTGAAATTGAAAGTGTCATCTCAATTTTTGGCGTACCTGTATCTTGCACAATAATTGTAAATGAGTCTCCATCTTCTTTGTCATCTAAGGCGTGTTCCTCTTCCAAAAAGTCTATGTCTTTATGTTTCAAAATCTCATTCACTATGTTAATTTTGAAACATGTAACATCAAATGAAGGCATTTTTATAGCTTTATTGAGATCAAACTTAACCTTTTCATCACCAACATTCAATGTTAACTTTCCAGCTTTAACATCAATTATTGTTACAACAGTTTCCAAGAATGGCCTTCCAAAGATAATGGGCATCTCAACATCTTCATCCATCTCCAACACCACAAAATAACAAGGGATAAAGAATTTATCCACATAAACAAGTACATCTTTAATGATTATCAATAGGGATGGAAAATTAATCCAATTTGAAGGATATCCGATCCAAAACCCGAAATTTTGGATATACCGAATCCTAAGTTTTGGATTTAAATTTGGATTTGGATTTCAATGATACTGAACCGATACCCAATCCGAAATTCGAAATCCAATCCAAATCCGATCCAAACCTGAAACCCGATTAAAATTTGACACATATATAATGCATTATATATAATATTCAAGATGTGAGATATATAATTTACATATTTTATTATATTATTTGAGTAGTTGTAGACTAATATTAAAATTGTCAAAATTTCAATATTAAATTTTAACTATTTATTATTTCAATATCAACTTTTATTGTTTAAGATATACTTTTTATATATTTATAAAAAAAATTATTTCTGATGCAATACTAAATATTATGTTATTAATGTGACGCCCTCCAAACCTGGGTCATAAGTTTGGGACCCACAACACATACACACACCATAATTAAACATGTTTATGAATATAATAATATATGCAATGACCCTACTTACCATAATCAAGGATCGCAACGGTTTAAAGTATGTCCACAAGCCATAACCTTATTTATTACAAACGTACCAAATCCCAAATTTATTTATCTTACATTTGAAGTCAAACTTTATTACAAACTTTTAGCACACACTAAGCCACACAACTTCCGCTAGCTCATTCCACTTCAACCTGTAAACCTAGCTGGCACACTCGACTGGGAATCCTCGCCATTACCAAATTCCTTTTTAACTGGAAAAGAACATAAACATATTCGCAAGAGTGAGCTAACTAGCTCAGCAAATTACAATGACAGCACTGAGATTTAATAATGATCAATTGAAATGATATAGGGAATAAAGTTTCCTGATAAGCAATGATTAGAATTGGATATTCACTTTTATTTTAAAACCAAGGTTAGGCTGCTGATCAGTCATGCACTAACCCCGAGCAAGGCTACCAGCTTTGCTCTATATACTGGATCCAAGGCACATATTGGCCTATTATGACAACGAATACGGTCCGACCCCGAATCTGGTCCATATTTAAAAACAATCCAATTCTATAATTTTGGATAACCAAAAATACCCGATCCGATCCAAAACCCGATGGATTTGGATTTGGACAAATCAAAAATATTTGGATTTAGATTTAGATTTTACACTACCCGATCCGAACCCGACCCGTAGTCATCCCTAATTCCCAAAGGATACTTGATAGTATGATCTGCTAGTTGAAGTGAGATTCTTATCTTCTTGAGCTCTCTAAGACTAAGTCTTCGGCAAATGGAGTGTGGTATCATACTTACACTAGCCTTTAAATAACACAGGGCTTTAATGTTCTCCATTTTTTCAATAGTGCATGGCAAATAGAAGCTTCCAGGATCCTTTTACTTCTGCGGAATTGATTTTTGTATGGCTACACTATAGTCCGTATTTAGAGTAATAGTTGAAAAAGATGTGTCCTAAGTCCAATCATGTACGATGATTTAGGAATAACTTTTATGTAATCTGTTTTGGTTTCATTGATATTAATAAAAGTCTTGCTTTGGTTTTATTGCGGGCTTTATCTATTTAAGTGTTTAAATAAGATATACCACAGTTTAGAGTAAAGCTTTTTATGGATTGTGATGAGATCATAATAATGAGACCTAAAAGATGATAACTCTAAACTTAAATAGTTCCTGGTCGTAGGATTACTAACTGGTAATTAATAATCCGCAAAGATCGGTACATACTATGCTTGCTTCATTATGAAGGATGTCTGTTCTCATATACATTTGTGTGGTGACACTATAGCTAGTATGTAGGTGCTTATTATAGAATAAGTTCACTGAACATGACTCACACAGCTGAACAACTGATGGAGTTCACTCAAGTGTCAGCAGTTGTTTATATAGTGATAGTTGTACAAGTATCCTTAGACTTGAGGTCATCATAGTCATCTTGTGTACACTGAACTATGCTTTGGTTTAGTTATTAGTCTCAAGGGACAATTATAAGGGCTCTACTGGGTATAGGAATTTGTACACGAAGATAGTGTATGATCAATAAAGGATCTACCCCTTCCAGTGAAGGAAAAGAATGTTCAATGATGATCCACTTATGTTAGTTCAGGAATCTCTGGCCAGAGTGAATGAAATTAGAAAGGAGTTTCTAATTTACATGAAATAGAACTAAGCATAGTGAATGGGAAAGCAAGTGATTAAATTAGATAGGCTTGACACAAGTTCCATGCCTTATATTTAATCGTGACATTGCAGGGTAGAAGGAATTAATTGTACGGTAACTATTCACTGAATAGGTTCTTGATATTCTAAGCAGTGAATTCGTATTATCCGGATAGTCGCGATATGCTGAGAAGTATCCCTCACGATGTAGAATAAATATGATTAATTAATTAATCATATTTAATGAATTAGAGAATTTATATAAATAATCATAAAATAGTTTTATTATTATTTATTTCTACTACCGGCTTAATATTGAACCTACAGGGTCACACCGTAAAAGAGAATGATTTAATGGTGGAGGAATTAATTAATAATGGCTGATAATTATTTATTTATGAAATAAATAATTAATTGGCAAATTTAATAATTGATTAAATGAGATTTAATTGATTATAAATTAATTAAGAAAAGGTTCTTAATATTATTAATTAAGAATTTAATTTTTGGAAATTAAATCAAGAGAGAGAATTATTTCTAAAGTGTTTAGAAAAAGGATTAATAATTAAAAGGTGTTTTAATTATTAATGAGAATAAAATAGGGTTTATAATAGTATATTTATAGGCAAAATTATAGTTTCCACATCCTCAAGTTTCTGCTTTCTAGTCAACATCCCCTTCGGAAGTTTGGCATAGAGTGGCATTTGGGCCAAAGCATTAAAAAGGTATATTTATATGCAACTACTGAAAAATTTACAAGAATTTCTCATGCTATTTCTCCAACTGCCTGTTATGCAATCTTTGTGGGAAAGGAATTGGAGGCACATATGGTTTGACTGGTGCTTTCGGTGCAACCTCTTCTTCTTTTTGCTCATCATCTACCTTTTTAGAAATTTCTATTTCATCCTCAACAATTTCATCTGATTTTGAAAGGACTTTCTCCTTGGGCCAGATAACCTCAATTTCTGGAAATTCTCTTCCATTTCTTAGAGTGATAGCCTTGTAATGCTCCTTACCGTTTGGATCCCGCTGAGAAGGAAGTGATCCTTGCTCACGAACACCAATCTTATTAGCAATTTGGCCCATTTGAGTTTCCAACATCTTTTGAGATGATGCCATTTGATCAAGCCTTGACTCAACCTTTTCAAACTTGATCTCTATGTTGGCAAAGGCCCCATTAGTTCCTTATATCATCTTATTCAGTGCAACTTCCCAATCAGCAGGTTCTTTCTTTTTCTTTCGTGGGAGTTGATGTTAGATATAATTGATGATATCAGGATATAAACAATCAGAGTTTATTATCCGGACTTAATATCAGTATTTACTGGAGGTGACATCATCAGTACCTGTCCATCAGTACTTGATGATTAGTATTTGATGTCATCGGGATTTAGTCACTATAGTATATATTCGAGAAGGAAAAGGATTGCATAATTCAAGGCGGTGAAGGACTTTATTTCAGAAGCATACATGGATATGTATTAGGTTTCCTTATTATTATAGAATAGGGTTCCTTATTGATTGTGTAAATGTGCACTATATATAAGCACGGATTAGGTTTACACTTTATGTGTTACAAATTGTTATATCTTTCACATAACCTAGCAGCTCTCAAGGACAATTGTTCATCCCTTGAGAAAGTACTTTTGTAATCATTTTTTACCAGATTAATTTAAAAATTATTGATTTGTTAAGGTTTATCGAATTATTTGCATAAACTGTATTCACCCCCCCTACAATTGTATTATGGACCTAACAATTGGTATCAGAGCTTGCTATTAATATAAAACAATTTAAGACCTAAAAATCAATCTTTAATGGCAGATAAAGAAGCACAACGGAATCCACCACCACCTCCAGCCATACCATAGATTCGCAAATATGAGTAAGTACGAAGCTATCAAGGTTCCAATCCTAAAGATACATGAATATCCAATCTGGAAGGTTAGGATGGCCATGTGCTTGGAAGCTACAGATCCTGAATATCTAATCAGGATTTATGATGGTCCTCATAGGCCAATGAAGTTGGAAGTAGCAGTTGTTGGTCAAGATGATAAGATAGTTGATAAAGATAAGAAGGACTATTCTCCTGAAGATCTTTCATCTATTATGAAAGATGCAAAAGTAAGACATATTCTTCACATCAGCCTTGATAGTGTTATGTCTAATAGGATTATTGGATGTAAAACAACAAAGGAAATTTGGGATGCTTAAGAAGTAAAATGTCAAGGTACTACTGCTATCAAGAAAAATAGGAGGACAGTGCTTACTCAGGAATATAAGCACTTTGACTCAAGAGACAATGAGTCCTTAACTGAGATCTATGATTAGATTTCAAAAGTTGTTGAATGACTTATCTCTGGTCAATAAGGAATATGATTTAGAGAACTCAAACTTGAAGTTTCTACTTGCACTCCCTGAAAAGTGGGACTTTAAGGTCACATCAATAAGGGATAATTATGAACTTGAAGAAACATCTCTAGATGAGATCTATGGCATATTGAAGACTCATGAACTAGAGATGGAGCAAAGAAGCAAGAGAAAAGGATCAAAGTCAAGACCAATTGCACTTAGAGTTGAAGAGAATCCAAAAAAGAAAGCAAGGAGAAAAGGTTACTCCAAAGGAAAAGTTATGATTGGAAAGTCTAATACTGAGTCATCAAACTCTGATGATGACTCAAATACTGATAGTGAATTAGATACTAATAGTGATCATGACAACAATGAAGACATGGAACAAATGGCTGCTCTTTTGGTTAAAATCTTCAAGAAGATGGTCTATAAGAACTTCAAGAAAAGTAAAAGGTTTTCTAGAAAGGGTTCTAGTTCCTCAAACTCTGATAAGAGGAATGACAAAAGAAATACTGATTGGAAGGAATCAAAGTATGGAAAATTTGATAAGTCAAAGGAAAGATGCTATAACTGTGATGGAATTGGACACTTTGTAGTTGACTGCAGAAAACCAAAAGCTTAGAATAAACAAGCCTTGGTCACAAAGAAGAAAAACTGGGATGATTCATCAGATTCAGATGACGGTGTTAACAATGCTCTCATGGAAAATGCTGATACTGAGGATGACACTATTGAATTAAAGGTACCTCAAACCACACTTGCTTTTGATACTGATGAGATCTATGAATTAAGATTGTTTCTTAAATCTCTGCATGTTAGTTATAGGGATCAAACCTTAGAAAATGATAGAATCAAGAGTGAAAACTATGAGTTAAAGAAAACGAATGATCACTTAGAAACTGAGTTGCTTTCCATGCTAGAAAATCAAAAAGAAAGAGATAATGTTGTTTATGTTAAAGAAAAACTGTTACAAAAACATACTTATCTAGAAAATGAGTTAGCTAGAGAAATATAGGTTATTAAGCTTTTGACTAACTCAGGAAATTTTAGAAAATGGCTGTTGGGGATCAGGATTAGGATATGCAAATAGATCTAATTCTGATAAGAAAAATGGAAAAGAAACTTAGAGAAATAAATCAGTAAATACCGATACTAAGGTTATATTGAACAAGGTTCAGATGAAACCTATTAAGTTTAATTTTAAATGTTGATACTATTAAGTCAGTTCATGAGGTAGGTTCAACCTCAGCACCTAAATCAAACTTAAATACTGATAAGAGTGAACAGGTTCACACAAGATCAGTAAAAATTGGTTTAATGACTCAAAAACAGCTTAAGCAAAAGCTGGAGGAATTACATAAGAAAGACAAGGAGAAAAAGCCTAGGAAAAATGGGAATGGTAAAGTAGGTGTTGATCAAAATGGTACTTATAAAATTATTCCCAATGTACCTAGAAAGACGTGTTTGAATTGTGATAGTACTAATTGTCTTGCTAAGTCTTGCAGGAAGAATAAAGAGATAAATACTCTTCCTCCCAAATTAGAGTTAAGAAATAGAACAGTTAGATATAAATCACATAATCCTTATTTTCATTGTGGTAGTGTGTGGCACTCTATTCATACATGTAAGGAGTATCACAGTTTATATTATGATTATTATGAACTAAAATCCTCTTTAAATAGAGCAAAATATGTTTCTACATGTGTAAATATTGATCGTAAGAATGTTAACATAAACTCTGATATGAAGTCTTCTGCTACATATGTTAACAAACTTAAAAAGGCCAAAGGATCCAATCAAGTCTGGGTCCTTATAAACATTACCTGATTTAAATACTGATTACAAGTTAATAAGAGAAATTTTCTAGTCTTGGACAGTGGATGCTCATGACACATGACTGGTTATAAATCCCTACTATCAGAGTTCAAGGAGAAAGTTGGCCCAAGTGTTTCTTTTTGAGATGGCAACTTAGGAAAGATCTTGGGATATGGAAAAATCAAAATTGGGAATGTCATCATTGAAGATGTAGCTTTGGTTGCAGGACTCAAGCAAAATTCGATAAGTGTGAGTCAAATCTGTGACATAGGTTACCATGTGAATTTTTATGAAGAACATTGTGAAATTGCCAGTAAGTCTGATGGCAAGATTGCAATGACTGGTTTAAGACATGGTAACTTATATGAAGCCATAGTCTCCATAGATACTGATGAATCAGAAGTTTGTCTACTTAGTAGAGCATCTGTGGAAGACATTTGGAACTGACATAAAAGACTTTCCTATCTCAATTTCAACAACATCAATGAATTTGTGAGGAAAGATCTTGTAAGAGGATTGCCCAATGCAGTATTTACTCCTGATGGCTTATATGACTCATGCTAGAAATCCAAACAAAGAAAAACATCTTTCAAGAGTAAAACTGAATCCTCTATTCTTGAACCATATCATCTACTTCAAATTGATCTCTTTGGTCCAGTCAATGTTATGTCTATTTCCAAGAAGAGGTATGCACTTTTAATTGTTGATGTATATACAAGATACACATGGATCTACTTTCTGCACACCAAGGAAGAATCTCCATCCATTCTTCTTGATCATGTGAGAGAACTAGAAAAAGGATCAACATATAAAGTGAAGATTATCAGAAGTGATAATGGAACTGAATTCAAGAACAGTTCTATAGAAGAGTTCTGCAAATACAAGGGGATAAAACAAGAATTTTCTGCTCCTGGAACTGCATAATAAAATGGAGTTGTTGAAAGAAAGAATAGAACTCTCATAGAAGCTGCAAGAACCATGCCAGAGGAAGCAAGATTGCCTACCTACTTCTGGGCTGAGGTTGTGCAAACTGCTTGCTTCACACAAAATGCAACTTTGATCAACAAGCATGGTAAAACACCATTTGAGATGGTGAAGGGAAAGAAGCCAAATTTGAAGTACTTTCAGATTTTTGGCTGCAAGTGTTTTCTTCTTAAAACTCATCCAGAACAGCTTACAAAATTTGATCTAAAAGCTGATGATGGCATTTTTGTGAGATATCCATTGTCTACAAAAGCCTTCAGGGTTTACAATCTAAGAACAAAGACAGTCATGGAATCCATACATGTATCTTTTGATGACAAGAAGATTACATGTATAGAAGATGCAGATGACCATGATGAGTTGAGATTTGAAAATGAAGTACCATATGCTGAACAGCTAAATCCTGATACACTGATAAGTCCTGATACAGTAAATCCTGATATCACTCTAAGCTCTGATGATCTACATGACAGTGGAAATTCTGCTAATACTGAAGCACAAGTTGAGGGGGAGCAACATGATTCAAATCCAAAGTCTTCTACAAGTGATTCAACTCAAGAAACATCAGTAAATAATTCTCAGACTCTGATTCCTCAAATACTGATGGATCAAATACTGATAGCACTGGAAATACTGATTCATGGGGAGCATCAGGAAATGATAGTGGTATAAGTCAAAGAAATACTAGAGAGATTATGGACCAAGGGGAGGTTCTTCTTCAAGGAGTCAACTTTCATCTACAAGAAAATGGTCTAAGTCACACACACCTAACTTAATCATTGGAAATCCTGATAGTGGTGTAAGAACCAGAAAAGCCACTCAAAATGAATCTCTCTACCATTCTTTTCAATCTCAAATTGAATCAAAGTAAGTGGAAGAAGCTCTTCAAGATGCTGATTGGGTTACAGCAATGCAAGAGGAGCTTATTAAATTTAAAAGGAACAAAGTCTGGAATCTTGTGCCAAGACCAAAGAACAAATGAGAGTGTGGTATCTTCTCTATGTATCAGGAATTTCTCAGAACCAGTGAAATTGGACTCTGGTGACCAGGTGCTTGCTATCTGGAAGACTGGTGTCTACGATGATGGAGGAGCTACTGGGTCTCCAAACCTTGTGTTTGAATTTGATAATAAAACAAGGATAGTTACTCCTCAAACTAAGGGATGCATTACAGTTTCCTACTCATACCTCCTACACTAGATTTGTGGGAGATACTAAAATGAGGAGGTTCTTTACTGAAATATGCTATGACAAGAATTTGAAAAACCTTGGTCAATTGAAGAGGAATGGGCTCAGGAAGGAATGGAATTTTTTTCTTTGACTGCATGACAAAGGCCTTCAACAACAAATCTTCTAATTTTGATGCTCTGCCCATCATGACACAGCAGAGAGGGTACTCTCTGATTCATGGCTCAAATTATGATTTTGGTAGAGTAGTATTATCTTTCATAGATGATAGATTAACTGCTGGTAGATATATTGTATACTATGCTAGATTCCTGTTAGTTAATCTTCAATGTATGTTTTCCTGATACCCCTATCCCCTTTAATCAAATAGTTTCAGTATTTAAATTGATAAGAAGGGCTTTTTTGACTTTATTTTACAAGATGAAAAGAAGTTGAATTTAGCTTCTATTAGGAATATGTTGTAGGCTTGATAAATAACTCAACAAAACACTCTAAGTAAATCAGTTAAATGATTTTATAACCATCAAAGTGATGGAGTAGCTTATGTTTAAATAAGTTTGTAGCACATTCCTGTATACTACAATATCTTAAAAGTTTAGAAGTTGTTAAAATTCCAAGTCATGTTGACTACTAGAAAGATATGCAAAATAGGTTTGATAATTGTAAGTAGATGATGCATTCCAATTCTACATAAGTGAAAGAGTATCAACTGCTAAGGAAATACTATCAACGGATAATTTGCAAAGCTCTCAACGGATGACTCAAGGCACCTTCAACTGATGATTTATAATAGACAGATAATGCTGAAGTCTCAAAGAACATAAGATCTGAATAGCAGTTGAAAGTGACTTGACAGTCACATGGGTTGATTATATACAAATGGAATGTGGCAGCCTGTAATCAGCATTATGAAGATCAAGTAGCATTTCCATTTCCATGCAAAACAGGGACGTTCAAAGATGCTATATCTATCTAGATTGTATGGGACAGGGAAGTGAAGAAACATGTGATTAGACCTAGATAATAGACGTACATTTTGTCTTATTACACATGTAACTTGGTGATATATAAACCAAGAGTAGCAAGAGTTATTTTATCGACTGAAATCAATCAATTGAGACAATAAATAACAAGAGAGCATTTTTAAGATGTATCTTTAGCACTCTCAAGTTCAGTTTGTAAGAACTCTGGTGGAAAAATCAATCCACCGGAAATTTTTTAAACACTCTTGTTTATTTACTTTGTGTTTGAATACTTGAATACTTCTTATCCACAACTAGATTATTCAAACACCGTTATATATATTTGTAAGAAGTTTTTAGATTTCCAAAAGAAACCAGAATTCCATTCAACCCCCTCCCCTCTTTTGTAATTTTGTAGTTAGATTGTTCGGCACTAACAATTGGTATCAGAGAAAGCTCTTGATATACTAAGAGTTTAAAGATAAAAACAACTAACAACATGAGTAAGAAGGATTTTGGAGTGAAGATCCATTTTCTGGATAAAGACAACTATCACCACTGGAAGGTGAACATGCACCTGCATCTCCTCTCTCAAGATGAAAGGTATGTTGATTGCATCAGGAAAGGTCCTCATGTTCCTCGAAGAGCTGCTATAGATGTGGAAGGAGCTGTAGGAAATGAGTAAAGCATTCCAAAGCCACAATCTGAATGGACAGATGAAGACATTGAACAAGTGCATAAAGAAAAAAAGGCTATGAACATTCTGTTCAGTGGTCTTGATAGCGATATGTTTGACAATGTTATCAACTGTAAATGTACTAAGGATATTTGGGATACAATTCAATTCATATGTGATGGAACTGAACAACTAAGGGAAACAAGATGCAACTTCTAATCCAGCAGTATGAGCACTTTCATTGTGAAGACAGTGAATCTTTGAGTGACATTTTTAGTAGATTTCAAAAAGTACTAAATGCACTGAAGCTGCATGGAAGAGTCTATCAAACAAAAGATTTTAACCTGAATTCCTTAGATCTCTACCAAAAGACTGGAAGCCTATGACTGTTTCTCCTAGAAACTCTCAAGATTATAAGGAGTTTACTTTGAAAAGACCGCATGGCATTCTAAAAACTTATGAGTTGGAACAAGATGAGCAGTTAGAGAAAAAAAGGAAGAACGGAGGATCTATTGCATTGGTAGATGAACAAGAGAGAGTGAAAGAGATAAAGGTTGAAGTTGTGGAATATGCACCAAACTCAAGGGTTTGTGAAGGCAAGGGCAAAGGGTTAATAGCAGATGTCGAAGACTGTACCAGTCAGGATGAAATGGAAGATCTAGATGATCATTTGGCTTTCCTATCAAGAAGATTTTCCAAGCTCAAATTCAAGAAGAATTTTGGAGCAACCAAGCCAAATAGAAACATGATGGATAAATCTAAATTCAAATATTTCAAATGTGGCTTGAGTGGTCATTTCTCTAATGAATGCAGAAAGCCCAATTCTGAGAAAAAGAAGTTTGAACCAGTTGACTATAAGAAGAAATACTTTGAATTTCTCAAATAGAAGGAAAGGGCTTTCCTGACTCAAGAAAATGATTGGGTAGCAGATGGGGAAGATGAAGATGAAGAACTGAGTTATGTCAACCTAGCCCTGATGGCTAAATCAGATGAAACAGAGGTCAGTTCTTCAAGCAATCAGGTAATCACTACAAATCTAGCACACCTTTCTAAAGATGAGTTTAATGATGCTATATATGACATGTCAACATAATTATATCATTTACTTGTTACCTTAAATCACTCACTAAAGAAAACACAAGAATTAAAGATAACATTCTATTTAAGTGAGAGAAATGTTGTGTTAGAAACTCAATTTGTTGAGTTTGAGAAACTGAAGATAGAGTGTAAGATTGCAAAAGATGAATTGAATGAATCTTTGAAGAAGGAGGGAATTTTGAGAAAGCAACTTGAAAGAGAGCAAGAGGTAATCAAAGCTTGGAAGTCATCAAGGGATGTACATGCTCAAATTGCTAAAGTTCAAGGAATAGAGTCATTCTGTGAAGAAGCCTGGAAAAAGAGCAAGGAGAAACTAGATCCTGAGTTGGTAGAAAGTGTATCAAAGGATGCAGAGTCAACGGATGATGAAGTTTATCCGTCGACAGCCAAAAGTGATTATTCATCAAAAGACAAGGAACCACATCCGTCGATTGAAAGAAAACCAATTAGCAAAGCCAAGATAGCTAAACTCAATGAGAAATATGGATCAGTTTCCAAGAACTTTTTTACAAGAGAATTAATTCAAGTCAAGGAGAGCAAAAGAGTAAATGTGGGTCATCTGTCAATGAAGCAATTGAGTGACAGATTGGAGAAATTTGAGGTCAAGGCAGATTCTAAAAGGAAGAACAACATCAACATGAAAGTAGGAATTAACAAACATAACAACTACACGCCTGAAATATATGCACCTAGAAAAATCTATGTTAAGTGTGGTAGTGTTAATCATCTGTCTGTTAATTGCAATTCTGTTAAGCCTGCACCCATGTTTGTACCTCCCTTTTTTCCCAACATGCCCACATTACCAATTAATGCCATACATATTATACATACACATAATTTGAATGCACAATTTACTAATATGTTGTTTGCACAAAATCCTTATTATATTGCATTCAATATGCCACAAATGCCATTTAGCATGCCATACTGGAATAATATGTTTGCACAATCTATGCCATATCATATTAATCAAAATGTTCATGATAATTCTAAAATTGATCTTGGGAGTCATAGTCAATCCCCTAGGACTAAGGTTGATCCTCAATCATCTAAGTCTGATGGTTGAAAGCCTAGGAAACCTAAGAAACGGGCTAACAAGGCAGGACCCGAGGAAACTTGGGTACCAAAATCAACTTGATTTTATTTTGATGTGTGCCCGGAAACAGAAAGAATCTTTGATATCTGGATAGTGGTTGCTCAAGGCACATGATTGGAGATTTTACCCTGCTCACTGAGTTCAATGAGAGAGCTGGCCCAAGTATTACTTTTGGAGATGATAGCAAACGGTATATTGTGGGATATGGCTTGATTTCTAAAGATAATGTCATCATTGAAGAAGCTACCTTAGTTAATGGACTCAAGCACAATCTACTGAGTGTCAGTCAGCTATGTGACAAAGGAAACTCAGTAACATTCAATTCAGAAGCCTGTGCTGTTACGAACAAAAAGAACAATAAAGTGGTTCTCACTGGAGTGAGAAAAGGAAATGTGTATCTAGCTGACTTCAGCTCATCAAATTCAGAATCTGTTACTTGTCTTTTTAGCAAAGCAAGTCAAGATAAATGTTGGTTGTGGCACAAGAAGCTGTCCCATCTGAACTTCAAGACTATGAATGAATTAGTCAGGAAAGACCTAGTCAGAGGCATTCCTCAAGTTGAGTTCTCAAAGGATGGACTGTGTGATGCTTATCAGAAAGGAAAGCAAATCAAGGCATCATTCAAAAATAAGCTTGAATCTACAATTGAAGAACCACTGCAACTATTACACATGGATTTATTTGGGCCAGTCAATGTGTTGTCAATCTCAAAGAAAAGATATTACCTAGTTATTGTGGATGATTTCTCATCATTCACTTGGACATATTTCCTCAAATCTAATGATGAAGCCACTGAAATCATTATCAATCATATAAGTCATGTCAACAATCATCCTGATCTCAAAGTTAGAAGAATCAGGAGTGATAATGGAATCGTGTTCAAGAATTATGTAATAAAGTTGTTTTGTGAAGAAAATAGGATCATGCATGAGTACTCTGCAACAAGGACTCCATAAGAAAATGGAGTGGTGGAAAGAAAGAATAGACCTCTTATTGAAGCTACAAGGACAATGCTAGAAAAATCAAAGTTACCAACTTACTTTTGGGCAGAAGCTGTAAATATTGCATGCTACACTCAGAATATTTCTTTGGTCAATCAAGAATAATGCATGACTCCTTATCAATTGTTCAAGAACAAGAAGCCTACACTGAACTTCCTTCATGTTTTTGGCTATTAATTCTATATTCTAAGGAATCAAACTGAGTAACATGGAAAGATTGATGTCAAAGCAGATGAAGGTATCTTTGTTGGATATGTTGTTGGAAAAGTATATAGAGTCTACAATCTTAGAACCAACATTATAATGAAATCTATACATGTTGTGTTTGATGATAAGAAGATTGAAGGACTGCAAGATGAAGGTTTCCATGAAAGCCTCAAATTTGATAATGTCGAGATGAACTATGATGATAGTGAGGATGAAAGTGATCAAGAAATAATTTCTAAGGAGAATGCAGAAAAGTCAGCAACAAATGAAGCACAAAATTCTACATCGGTCGAAAGATAAGGTGCATCATCCGTTGAGAGACAAACTGCATCATTTGTCGAAAGGAAAATCTCAACATCCGTTGAACCATCAATAGGAGTTAAAAGTCAGTTTAGATCACACAGAGAAAGGACCCCAACCTCAAGTCAAAGATCCAAAAAATCGGGGCATTTTATTATAATTAAAACTCAGTCACACATCAAGACAACAATTAGGCCTCTTCATCTATAGCTAATCTACCACAACAAAGGAAATGGACTAGAGATCACCCATTTGAACTATTTATTGGTGATGCATCTTCAAGAGTGCAAACAAAGAAAGTAACTTAAGAAAAATATCTATACAGTAGCTTTCTGTCTCAGGAAGAGCCAAAGAAGGTAGAAGAAGCTTTGTTGGATCCTGATTGGGCTTCAGCCATGCAAGAGGAGCTAAACCGATTTAAAAGGAAAATGAAAATGATATAAGGTAGAATTCATGCCTTTTGGTACCCAAACCAAAAGGCAAGAATTCTATTGACATTAAATGGGTATTCAGAAAACAAGATGGATGAAAATGGCAAAGTCGGCAGGAAGAAAGCTAGATTGGTTGCCAAGGGCTACTGTCAACAAGAAGGAATAGATTTTTATGAGACTTTTGCTCCTGTTGTAAGACTTAAAGCCATCAGAATCTGTCTAGCCTATGTAGCCCATGCCAATTTCAAGGTCTATCAAATGGATGTCAAAAGTGCATTTCTGAATGGAGATTTGGTGGAGGAAGTCTATATTAGTCAGCCTCTAGGTTTTGAAGACCCCAACTTTCCAGATTATGTCTACTATCTTTCGAAAGCACTTTATGGATTGAAGCAAACACCTAGAGCCTAGTATGACACTTTGTTAAAGTTCCTTTTAGAAAATCATTTCACAAGAGGTACTGTTGACAAAACTCTTTTCTTTAGAAATGTTAATGGCTCTAGTATACTTGTTCAGATTTATGTAGATGATATTATATTTGGCTCTACAGATGAGAAACTTTGTAAAAAGTTTGCCAAACTGATGCAAAGTAAGTATGAAATGAGCATGATGGGAGAACTAACCTACCTTCTTGGTTTACAATTTAAGCAAGTTGGTGATGGAATATTCATTAGTTAAACCAAATATATTGATGATCTTTTAAAGAAGTTTGACTTAATAAATTGCACGTCTGCAAAAACTCTCATGACCACTGCCACTAAATTTGAATTGAACACTACTGAAAAGTCTGTGGACATTTCAAGTTATAGAGGCATGGTTGGCTCACTTTTATATTTACCGGCCAGTAGGCCAGATATAATGTTTGCTCCTTGCTTTGTGCTAGATTTCAGACTGATCCTGGAGAATCTCATTTAGTAACTATTAAGAGAATTTTCAGATATCTCAAAGGAACACCAAAACTTGGCATTTAGTATCCTAGAGATTATGGTTTTGATCTAATTGGTTATTCAGATGCAGATTATGCAGGTTGTAAAATAGACAGAAAGAGTATTACAAGAACCTTTCAGTTTCTAGGAAATAATCTTGTGTCCAGGTTCAGTAAGAAACAGAACTCAGTTTATACTTCTACAGTTGAAGCTGAATATATTGTTGCTGGTACCTCTTGTGCGCAGATTTTGTGGATGAAGAATCAACTGTTGGATTATGGTCTACATGTGGACAAGATCCCAATTTTTTATGACAACACAAGTGTCATTTCCATCACTGAAAATCATGTGCAATATTTAAGGACAAAGCGCATAGACATCAAGTACCACTTCATTAAAGAGCATGTTATGAATGGTACAATGGAACTTCATTTCGTTCCAAGTGAGCAGCAACTTGCAGACATCTTTACCAAGCCACTTGATGAGTCAACTTTCACTAGGTTGGTGAGTGAGTTAGGTATGGTTAATTATTCCTAAGTTATATTGATGTCTACGAAAATTGTAATGCATTCAGAAATAAGTTTGACTTTATTAAAGATACGAATCAGGATTTGTAAGTTATCAGATCCTGACATTGGCATCAGGATTTGCAAGTGGTAGATACGAATCAGGATTTGTAAGTTATCAGATCCTGACATTGGCATCAGGATTTGCAAGTGGTCAGATCCTGACATTAAAAATCAGGATTTGCCAGATGTCAGATGCTGATACCAAAATCAGGATTTTTTAAAGGTAAATACTGATAGCATTTTCTGGGTACTTTATCTCTCGACGGATAAAGGTACATCATGCATTCGTTGAATTGATTCAATCTTAGCTGTTAATTCCAAACCCTAGCCATCGACTTTACTTCCAGTTTGTATGTATATATCGATGGATAAATTTTGGAATTTCTACAGTGTGCTTTATTTTTAAACGGTTATTTTTGGCAAATTTCATTGAATACTTTATTTTATTTTAATTATTTTCTATTACTTTTCAGAGTTAGTATAAAAGCCCAATTCATTTCTGTATTTCACTTTTATCTCTTTCTGAATTACTTAGCAACTTTTACTCTCTTCATCCCCAAAAACTTTTCTCTTTATAACTACATACTTATCAACAATGGAACCTGTAGTTAAAATATTGTCTCAGTCTGGGTTAATTTATGAGAAGAATAACTCCGTCGCACTTGTGGACAGGAGTATTGCTAACTCTGAAGACTTTCACAAGATGATGGACTTCATTAGCAACTGCAAATTGAAATATTCTATGCTCAAGTCTCCGGTGATCTTTTGCGAAGTTGTGGAGGAAGTATGGTCATCTGCGGTTTTTAATTCCTCACTCATGATAATTACCTTTACTCTTAAAGGTAAGGACTGTAACACCCCCAAATCCGGGGTCGGGGATCCGGGTTGTCACGAGTTCCAATTCCCTTAACAACTCTTAATCTTAATAAACAACCAACCACTGCGTACTGTGACCCCACAATATACACACACACCACAAGTTATAGTCTCAGAGATAAATACCAAAAATAACACAAGTCATATTATTCCAAAATTATAAGTCATTATACCACAAAAGGGTTTCTGAATAAATTTACATTTTCTTGCCATTATTACAATTCATATAGACACATAAGTCTGGTGCATCAAAAGTTGAAAGCCTAGCCTATTGGTAATTCCTACCTCAGCTACTGTGGCGTCAACGCTTCCAGAAAACTGCGAAACGTTTCCTAACCGCTTGCGAATTGGGAGTTTGGTCCTGTTCATGTTTTCTATCTGTTGTTGTGTGATGAAAGAAGAAAGCAAGGGTGAGCAACAAGTCCACCGAAATAATATGTATAATAATTAACAATATATGAGCATTCTCATAGTACTCATGAAAGTCTTGGTCAAGAAGAAATGAACCAAGTTTGATATCTTAACGCGACGAAGTCGCAAAATATTCAGTATATATATACATATATACTTCTCAAATCTTTGAAATCCTCTAACATGTATAATATGCACAGAGTTCCATTTTATAACTGTATAAAATATCGTTGAAAGGTGATCTCATATATCTAACCTTGTCTCAACGTTTTTCTGAAAATCTTTGTCATGCATAAGATAATCATTTACTAGATATAAGTTGAAAAGATGAAGTTACAAGATACTCCAATATACTTATATCTTTTCCGAATACTACTTGAACTACCACCGTTCAAGTTATAATTAGTTTCAAAAATTTATTACCCACATGAGACTACAAGATAAGACTTGAATAGATTCAATCTTTGAAATAGTATTGAATGAAATGAAGTTACGAGATACTTCATTAAGTCCCGATATATATCCATATATATCTCTCATACATTTCCTGAAAACCTCTGTCATGTAAAGTATGAACAGAGTTACAATATCCAATGAATTTGGAAAGAAAAGAATTTTGGCATAAACCCGATATCTTGCTGATCAGGCAAAGATACCAATAAGTAACCTTTTCTACTAGTAGATGGATGAATCCCCCACCGGTCATCACCCTCCCCGCAATAGGACCTTGTGTTAGGACCTTGTGTTGGACCGCCACCCGGCCTCTTACGCATTGATGGACTGCCACCCAGCCACTTACACTTTGATAGACCGTACCCCGGCCTGTCGCTTATGCCGACTCAATTAGATGGACTTACTTTCCGAACGTTGGGTAAGTAATCAATTCATTTATCAAAACAGCAACCTCGTTGCGAATATAAAATACACCACAGAGCCGGATCCCTCAATTTTTAAGCGAATATTTAAATCCTCTTCGAAAGGAAGATCTTAAATTTGAAAACGGGTTTTGGGATCCGCTCTAACTTTTAAAATCATTTTGAAGACTCGAAAACATTTTTAAGAATGTTTGGAGTAATGTTGATTTAATAAAATAAATCAGTCCCGATATGTTAGAAATTATCTGAATATTATTATTTAAATAATATTCCCATAAGGATAATCTTTATAAAAATAAGTGAAGTAAAAGTTTTAAAACTCATACTTGAAATGAATATTAAATAACCAAAGATATACTTATACGAAAGTACGATCTTTATTTGAATAATCGAAAATAAGTTTGATTATCGAAACATTATGCTTTAATAAAATAAAGAATATTATTTAATAAAATAAGCGGAGTCAGAAGTCCTCGAATGAATATTCAAAATAATATTGATTTAATAAAATAAAGTTATCAAATAAACCTTATTCGATTAATAGTTTTGAAAACTATATCTATATATATATATAAATATATATATATATATATAATATACTCGGGAACATCGACTCTCGGTTTAGAAAATGTTCACCTTTGGGTCCCCTATACTAAGGGTATACGCAACTACTGCTTATCTCTAGCATAGGTATTATGCAACTTATAAGCATTTGAATCAACAATTAGATATCAAGATTACGAAACAGGAATGTATATAAATATCATATCACATGCTCCAATGTATCGCAAGACTTTGCTAATAATAATCATGCACTTATCACAAGATAATGCATATACATATATACATCACTACAACAGTATAACGGGTAGAAAACTTGCCTGATTGTTCCCGGATAGACTTAAGCTTAGAGTGGGTCTGATAACCTATGAACAACAACATAAGTCGGAATTAAACCCCGGTCGCTTAAGAAACTAGACTTTAACCAATTGAACCTTAATGTTTGCTTATGGTCACTTCTACGCTTAACGAATCACATAAGTCGTTCGAGTACCCTCGGCTCCACCATTTTTAATAAATTAACCATTAAGAATTTTAAGGCGATTCTTTCGCGAGTACCCTACCAACTACCTAATCCACTTTACATAATTGTTTCATACTCCAAGTAGTCATTTAAGGGCCTTAACCAAGGTTTCGAAGTAAAGCGAGGGGTAATGGTTCGTTCGCAAAATGCCGTTACTTAAAACGGTCGTTTCTCCTAAACCGTACATCGGATTCAAGCGAACCACATATTAAAATGAAGCTCGTAACATGAACTATCTAAACATGGCAATGGTCAGAATCTTACAGTGAGTTCACAGGTCCTGAAGTTAAGAACAAAAACAGTCTAAGGTAAATCGGGCATTACGACGGCTATGTTTACGCGATTACCAAATTTTAAACTACTCCAATCAATCCACAAATCAACCCACAATCAACATCACAACCAAAATCCATACATACTTCATTACAACAGTCCCAACATCTCAAGATTTTCCAATTTATACTACCCCTAAACATGAACTAAAAGCTATACTTAAGTTCATTAACCAATAATCCAAGATTTACAACTCAAACTCATTACAAATCCAACCAAACTCTAATTATACATGAATCATGCTTCTCATGAACTATACCAAATATAACAAGCTCTAAACATTAAAAATTAAGGCTAGGTTATGAGATTATACCTTCCTTGGTGAGTAGAAGTAACTAAGGATCTTGAAACAACCCTTGAAAATCCTTGCAAAAGCTATATCTAAACAAAAACACAAGATCAAAAATTTCAAGATCTTGAAAACACTATTCACCCTCTTCTTCCATGAATTATTGGAAGAGATTGTGAAGGAAATGGAAGCTTAGATTCATAGGATAGCTATATCTATGTATAAGGAACCTTGGATAATTACCTCACAATTTAGCAATGCTTGGATCTTGGATTTTGATTTTCTTGTCTTTGAAAAAGTGAAGAAGCCGAGAGCTTCTTGCTTGGAAATGGGAGTGATTTGTGTTTTTTTGGTGTTATGATTTGTTTTGGCTTGGTTGCTATTGTTTTGTTTGTTAATTAACTTTTTACCATGGTAACAAATGAATGGCTCTCATTCAACCAACAAATCCCTCCATTTGTCATGCTTATGTCATCCTTCCTATGTCATCCAATTGCCACATGTCTTCTTCTTGTGGTGTGATGACATCATCATCCACTAACCTCTTCGATTAACCCCTAATTACTTGGCTAATGACCGCTTATCTGTTATACGGTTCGCTTAACTTTCGTTCTCGTTTATCGTTTGAGGGATCATATCCGGGATCTTATTACTTGGGTTCCCCTAAACCTTTCTAAATATTTTATATTCCTTTTATGATCCTCTCTTATAATCCTTGAATTTAAATCCTTTTAATCATGTTACCTTATACTCAATTCTTTCTGTATCTGGTGGGTTTTCGGGATTCTGACGATCTTTACATACACTTATATACCATATAGAGTACTAATAAGATCTCAGAATATCAATAAAAGAACCCCTACATATTGTGACATGAAAAGTTTTCTTATTCAGCATAATCAGCAAAATCACTATTCATAAGGGTTACAAAAAGTCCAAAATTTTTGGGGTTATTACAAGAACTATAGTGTTAACTCAGATGTCATTCAATCTTACTTTAAAATACCTGAGAATAACACAACTGTTGCACACACCAACTCTGATATAGTCAACTTGCTCAATTCTATGGGCTATTCTCTTGAAACCACCGGTTTGGGTAATATCAGGAGAAAAGATCATAGGAAAGAGTGGAACTTTTTGTGTGATGTTTTTATCAAAGTGTTCTCAGGGAAATTAGTAATTTTGATGCTATCACTTCTACTCTGCTCAACTTGCTTTATATGCTCCTGACTAATAAGTATTTTAATTTCAGTAATTATGTCATTCTAGAGTTAGGGTATAAATAAGGGGATATCAAGAAAAGGCCTAGAAACGTATATTGTGCTAGATTCTTTATGATGCTAGCTAACTTCTTTTCTGAGGAACTTGTTATTGAGAACCTAAACAACAAGCTTGATTATTGGGTTTAAGAAAAGAGAGTTCTTGAAGATTTGAGCATGAACAGCCTCAACAATGCAGTGCATCTCAACTATCTTCCAACCTTTGAGGCACAACAGGTAACTAAGGTAACTACTTTTGCTCCAATCCCTTCTCCACCCATTACTTATTCAACTTCAACTATGGCAATGGCATATGTGACAGTGACCAAACAGATGCCTACCCAAGCCAAAAAACCTAAATCTAAATCCAAGTCTAAGAAGCCAACCTCTGTTGTCTCTCAGAAGACATCAGTTGTAACAACTACTACTTCACTTGAGGAGAGTGCTCAGGGTAGTCAGTTGGGTGAGGGAAGGGGTGAACATCAACGAAGCCCCAAGGATAAGGAGGGTGAGGTATGTGTGACCCAAACCAGCCACACTACAGTCTCCCAACAAATTTTAGTTCTTAATAAAGAACTTAGCTCATTGCTTGTTGCATCCTCCCAAAAGAATGTAACTATTCAAACAAGCTCTCAACCAAGAGCACAAGACAAAAGGGGAAGGGACACAGATTAAACCCAAACTTATATCAGAAAGAAGAAATCAAAACTAATGAGGGAGTCACAGGGTGCACACAGTGCCAACGGAAGTCCAAGACTCAGTTACTGCACCATCTCAAATTCAGATTGATAGGTCTCCAATAAATGTGGATTCACAGCCAAAATCTCTCATTATCGAAACACCACATACACAAAACTCTCCGACTATCTCTCTGGATGTGGATATAATACATACATCAGTTCTTGATTCTCCATCTCTTACATTCACGGAGGAGCCAAAATCTAGTGCAATTGAACATCATCTTATTGATGATTTGTTGGCTCGGTTTCCCATTCTTTCTCAAACTGTTGAAGAATCTGGGCACCTAAATTGAAAATCAATCTCCATAGATTCGAAAATAGTTTCAACTCCTATCTCTATTATTTCTACTTCTTCGACGGATATTTCTCATTCGTTGATCAATGATTGTCCTTCGACGGATAAGCCTAACAGCAGTCATCCGTTGATAGTCACAGCTACAACTTTGATGGATATACTCATTCGTTGATAGTATCTGCACCTCTTGAAATCTCTAAAATTGTTATAAGTGCAGACGATTTAGTAGTTGTTCAATCACTCTTAGGATTGAGGGAAGGGAGTAATATAAGTGAGAGGCTGGGTTGTTCCAAGGCAAAAAAGAGAGGAAAAGAGTGACCATATGCATGCTATTTCTTCCAGCATGGAAAAAGAGAGTTAGATGAGTCCCACCTTAGATGGTGAAGGTGAGGGTGTGAGGGTGGTGAGCCAAGGGGAGCCCTTGATGCAAAAGAGAGAGAACATAAGAGAAAGGCAGGTACTGGAGCAATAAGGGTGGAAGCCATTGCAAGTGAGTCCATGAGTGTCAATGAGGCAGAAAAAAAAGACTATATCAGCAAAGAATACCAAGTTGTCATAGGTTCTATTCCCTTGATACTGAGACATTTACTCATCTTGTTACAGCCTACCAGACTTTGGTTGCTCAGGGTAATGAGGAAGCAGAGAGGATTCTCAGTCTGGTACATACTACAGCTTCAACGCTAAGAGCAAATGATGCAATCAAATATCTTCCACCCATAGATGGTGATGATTTTAAATATGATTTTGGTGACTCTTTTGGTGATAAGTCAAATGGGCAAGATACTGATGAAGCTGGCATGGACTTAAGGGGAGCTGCAGGTCCTAATTCCTCTACTAGTACTCCAGCCTGGATGCTAACCAAGGAGTGCAGTTATCACCATTTCCACTCCATAATGTTCAAGCTTATTTCTCATACTCAATCGGTAATTGAAGCCACCACTAAGGCTAGTACCAGGAGTCTTCTAGAAGCCCATCTTTAATCTCTACAACTACACAAAATTTAGTCTCTTAAACAGAATCAAGATGTGGATGAGCTCAAACAAGCCATTGATACAGTCAAGAAAGACATCAATGACAAGATAGATGTTAAGCTTCATGAGTCAACTATGAAGGAGATTCACCAAAAACTCAGAAAGGACAATGATCTCAATAGAAAGGTTGAGGCCCTGGGTTCCAGAATGACAATTGTTGAGAACTTATTGGCCAAGATACTTTCAAACCAAGCAGCTCAAACTCAATTACTTCAATAGTTGGCGGCTGCTCAAACTTCCAACCTTACTTCACTTGATGATAATAAAAGGGGTGGAGGATGAAATTATCCAACTCAGTAAGGGGTTGAAGGATGTGAATATTCAAGTCATCAAAGTGATAGTACCAGCTACCACTATCTCTAAGCCACTAGCTATGGACAATATTGATATGATCAATCTAACAGCAGCTGAGCTCAGGTTAAAAGTGTAACACCCCCAGATCCGGGGTCGGGGATCCGGGTCGTCACGGTCTTTCTTTCCACAATATCACTTCACTTAATTAATAATAAATAACCTTATGCTGTGACCCCACACTAACACACACCACAACCCGTTATAGTCTCAGAGATGAAATTTAAATAAGTACAAGTCTTTGAATCCACAATTTAAAAGTTATTACAACCCAAAATGATTACTTGATAAATTTACAGTTAATTTCCATTATCTGCCACAAGTTATAATTATACATAATTGATTCTCAAAAGTAGATGGTCTGATCTACAATAGATCTACCTCTGCAGCTATAGCAGCTACAACATCAACGGGAAGACGCGAGACGCTTCCCACGCGCTTGCGCTGGGTCTGCTGGAGTCTGGCCATCTTTCCTAACTGTTGTTGTGTGATGAAGAAATAAAGCAAGGGTGAGCAGCAAGCCCACCAAAATAATATGTATAATGATTTACAATATATGAGCCTACTCATAATACTCATGAAAGTCTTGGTCAAAAGAAATGAACCAAGTTTGATATCTTAATGCGATGAAGTCGCAAAATATTCAGTATATATACATATATACTTTTCAAAATATTGGAAGTCCTCTTCCATGCATAATATACACAAAGTCCCAGTGCATAACTGTATAAAAAAATATCGTTGCAAGGTGATCTCATATATCTAACCTTGTTTCAACGTTTTTCTGAAAATCTTTGTCATTCCTAAGACAATTATTAATTAGATATAAGTTTAAAAGATGAGGTTACCAAATACCCCAATATACTTATATCTTTCCCAATACTACTTGAACTACCACCGTTCAAGTTATAATCAGTTTCAAAAGTTCATCACATAGATGAGACTACAAGACAAGATTTGAATAGATTCAATCTTTGAAATATTATTGAATGAAATAAAGTTACGAGATACTTTATTTAGTCCCGATATATATATATCTCTTAAACATTTCCTGGAACCTCTGTTATGTAAAGTATGAACAGAGTTTGAAACATCCAATGAATTTTGGAAAGGAAAAGAAAACCTTTGGCATAAACCAGATATCTTGCTGATCAGGCAAAGATACCCATAAGTAACCTTTTCTACTAGTAGATGGACGAATTCCCCACTGGTCATCACCCTGGTCGTAATTAGGACCTTATGCTGGACTGCCACTCAGCCACTTATGCATTTGATGGACTCCTACTGAGCCACTTACACTATCATGGACGCCCACTGAGCCCATGTTGCTTATGCCGACTCAATAGAGGGACTTACTTCCCGAACGTTGGGTAAGTAATCAATTCATTTACCAAAACTGCAACCTTGTTGCGAATATAAAATACACCACAGAGCCGGATCCCTCAGGTTTTAAGCGAGTATTTAAATCCCCTTAAAAAGGAAGATCTTAAATATAAAATTGAGTTTTGGGATCCGCTCTAACTTTTAAAAATCATTTTGAAGACTCGAAAACACTTTATAGAGTGTTTGGAGTAAAGCTGATTTAATGAAGTAAATCAGTCCCCAGAATATTTAGAAAATAACTGAATATTATTATTTAAATAATATTCCCATAAAGAATAATCTTTATAAAAATAATTGAAGTAGAAGTATTAAAATTAATACTTGAAACGAGTATTAAATAACCAAAGATATACTTATATGAAAGTATTATCTTTAATTGAATAATCGAAAATAAGTTTGATTATTTACACCTTATTCTTTAATAAAATAAAGAATATATTTCAGCAAATAATCGGAGTCATAGATCCTCAAATGAATATTCAAATAATATTCATTAAATAATATAAACTGAGTCATAAGCCTTCGAATGAATATTCAAATAATATTCAATAAATAATATAAAAGAGTCATAAGCCCTCGAATGAATATTCAAATAATATTCAGATAAATAAATAAAAGGAGTCATACGCCTTCGAATAATATTCAAAATAATATTCATTAATAAAGTAAAAGGAGTCATAAGTCCTCGAATGAATATTCAAAATAATATTCATTTAATATAAAGGAGTCATACGCATTCGAATAATATTCGAAATAATATTCAATAATAAAATAAAGTTAAAGTTATCGAATAAACCTTATTCGATTAATAGTTTTCAAAACTATATCCATATATATACATATAAATAAATATATATATATATATAATATACTCGGGAACATCGACTCCCGGTTTTTAGAAAATATTTTCACCTTTGGGTCCCTATACTAAGGGTATATGCAAGTTACCGCTATCATCTAGCATAGGTATTATCAACTGAACCAACAGATATATATTTCAAGAATACGAAACAGGCATGCATATATATACTATATCAGCATGCTTCAATATATCACAACATTTGCTAATTAACCAACATGCATCTATCGCAAGATAATGCATATACATATATTCATCACAACAACAGTATAACGGATAGAATACTTGCCTGAGCGACTGGGGTTACGAATGGCTCGGGACGAGTCTGGTAACCTATAAACAACAAGTAAGTTGGAATTAAACCAAAATCACTTGTAAATCTATACTTTAACTAACTTAGACTCTAACGCTTGTTTTGCGCTCACTGATTTGCTTAAGTCGCTCGGGTACCCTCGGCTCCACCATTTTTAATAATTTAACCTTTACGGGTTTTAAAGCGATTCCTTCGCGAGTGTCTTACCAACTGCCTAACACACTTACCATAAATGTTTCATACATTAATTAACCCTTTTTGGTCTTTAACCTATGTTTCAAAGTAAGGCGAGGGGAAAAGTTTCGTTCGCGAAACGCCGTTACTTGAAACGGTCGTTTCTCCTAAACCGTGCATCGGAATCGAACGAACTACATATCAAAACGAAGCTCGTAACATGAGCTATCTAAACATGGCAGTGGTCATAATCTAGCAGGGGGTTCTCGGGTCATAATGCTATGCACAAAAACAGTCCAAAGAAAATCGGACGTTACGACGGCTATGTTTACGCGATTTCCCAATTTTAAACCATACAAAACCAACCACAAACCAACCTCAAATCCAACATACAACCAACATCCATCCTTATCACATCATAACAACCCCAACCAATTCAATTTAATCATTCATACTTATGCCTAAACTTAACTTTAATCATACTTAAGTTCCTTTAAATCAAAACCACAACAATTACCATTCCATTTCACTACCATTCCAAATCCCAAACTCTAAATCATAACAACAAACTACAATATCAACCCACTAATCAAAATCATCTTATAATATATAGGAATCTAGGGTTTGGAGATGGTATACCTTCCTTGAAGTGGTGGGTGGAGCTAGGAAGCCTTAAGAAGCTTTGAGAAGTCTTAAGAATGCTTGGATCTTCAAGAAAAACAAGAAAAAGTTCAAGTTAAAAACTTGAAAACACTATTCATTGTCTTCTTCTTTGATTAAATGAAGAAGATTGAGAAGGAATTAATGGCTTAAACTCATGATATAGTCCTAACTAAGCATGAAGATGATTAGGGAATTATCTTACCAATTTAGGAAGCTTGGATCTTGGATTTTGAATTTCTCTTGCCTTTTGAATAGTGAAAAGCCGTGAGCAATGAAGAACAAAGCCTTGGTTGCTTTTGATTTTTGATGAAAATGATTTTACTTGGCTTGGTTGATTGGTTTTTGTGCTTGCTTTAGTCAATTACCTTCTTGCCCTTGGATTTGTGTGGTTACAAAGCCACCACACCTCCTTCCTTCCCATGTCATGCTTATGTCACCTTGCACATGTCATTATGCTCCCACTTGTCCACACCTTGTGGTTTGATGATGTCACAATCCCTGGCTTCTTGTACAAGCTTGTCTCTTGGTCACTTATTTGTTTTACGGTTCGCTTATCTTTCGTTCTCGTTTATCGTTTGAGGGATCATACCCGGGATCTTATTACTTAGGTTCCCTTAACCTTTCTCAATATATTATATTCCTTTTATGATCCTCTCCTATAATCCTTTAATTTCAATCCTTTTTATCCTGTTACCTTATACTCAATTTTCTCCGTATCTTGTGGATTTCCGGGAAAAACCAAAGTGTTCGGAATTGGATTCTGACGATCTTTACATACACTTATATACCACATAGAGTACTAATAATATCCCATAAGATCAATAACAAACCCCTACATAGCGTGGCATGAAAAGTTTTCTCGTTCAGCAAAAACACTATTCATAAGGGTTTCAAAATTTCTCAAAAATTGGGGTCATTACAAAAAGAGTAAATGAAAAGTATTGATGACAGAATTGAAGAGGTTTTTGGCTCAACTGCTACTCAAGCTCAATCACTGAAACATTTCACTCAGTTAATACCAATCACCATAAAAGACATGCATCTAGGAAAAGGAGATAAGGGTGAGCCCTCCATGAAGAATGCGTTCAACAACCTTGTGGTGATGAAACCTAAACATGTAAATGCCATAATGTCAACAAAGCATCCAATGTTGGTTGATTATTCTCCTTCTAGGCTAGATGAAGAAAAATTGATGGGTGCTTCAAGACCACCAAGAATGCCAATTTGAGAGAAAGAATAATAAGAATCTACAAACATGGAAAGATGATTTTTATAATGTCTGGACACCCTCAGTTTGGTGAAGCTAAAGTTGAGGAAAATAGAAGACTGGGAGCTCAGAAAAGAAGATTGAAGCAGGCCACTAAAGGAGGAAAAAGGAAACTGGAGATGCCTGCTACTTCAAATAGAATTGAGGAAACTTTAGCTGATGATCCGAAGAAGAAGGAAGCAAGACAAGAGTGGTAAACAGAGATTAGAAGGAAGGCCAATACAAAAGGCCAGCTAGTCCTACTGAAAGGGAAACTGATCAAGTTCAATCGACAACTACAGGTCAACCAACTGTGTCCACTGAGGAACCTGTTGAAGTCAAGGTTCATCCAGGCATCAACTTTCATGGTGAGTCTATCATACCCAAGGATGAACCCATAGATTGGGACAGTCTACCTTTACCTGATTTAAACCTTCCAGTGCCCACCAAAAAGAGGAACCAAAGAAAGGGGAAGATTATGGGAGTCAAGTCAAATCCACCTCAACATAAAGTGATCTCCAAGCCCAAGCCCAAAGTCAACAAAGATGATCAATTGTTCATATATTACATCAAGGAATTCTCAGACCTTAATCTCTACCTAGATGAGCTTAATGAAGTAAGGGGAACTACTGCTAACACCAAGCTACCAGAAAGATTAGTGTTTAGATACAAAGGAGGAAATAAGATCATTTGGCCTCTATATAGAATCCTAAATGAAAGCCAAAATGTTCTAGTGAAAGTGTTCTCTACTATGAAGAATGAATTTGGTTTCACAAAATAGCCAAAACTGAAAGTTCTCAACAAGATCAGCCAAATTAGACAAAGCTGGAGAAATTCAAATGCACTGCCTAGAGTTTTAACTATCCCACATACTGGTGATACAGTTCATTTGAGACCTTAATGGATGATGAAACTTAGTGATGAAAAGGGATCCAGAAGATTTTTCAGACTTGGAGACCAGCTGCAAATATCTAGCAATGAAACTCTCAGAAAAATGCAGGATATGATAGATCCCAATGATGGTGATGAAGCTGAATGTAATAGAAAACTCCAACATCAAATTGAGGAGAATAACAAGAAGCTGGGGAAGAGGTCCAGAGTTTTAAGGAGAAAGAAATGATCAGCTCAGGCTAAAGGAGCATCTTGAAATGAAATGTAACCATACTCAATTTTCTTTATTCAAATTTTATTTGAAGCATTTTGCGACTTATCTACTGCTTACTGTCTTAGTTTTTAATTATGGTGTTTTTTTATCATCAAGTTAACCTGAATTTATGCCTATAATTCTATTAGACATAAATAGGGGGAGATTGTTAGGAATATGTTATAGGCTTGATGATAACTCATCAAAATACTCTAAGGAGATCAGCTAAATGATTTTGTAACCATCAAAGTGATGGATTAGCTTATATTTAAATAAGACTATAGCACATTCCTGTATACTACAATATCTTAGAAGGTTAGAAGTTGTTAGAAATTTCAAGTCATGTTGACTACTAGCAAGATATGCAGAATAGGTTTGCTAATTATAAATAGATGATGCATTATAATTCTGCATACATGAAGATTGGTGATTTTATTTTCCTTGTTGATTTTTTTGTTCTGGAAACCGAACCAGTCAAAAATCTCAAAAATTAAATTCCCCTCATTATAAGAAGGCTTTCTCTTGCGACCTCTAATGCTTTGATTAACTGTAGAAATGGTTCGATGAAACTCATATTTGGAAATATATCGATAAATCTGAATATCTTTAATGTAGGAAATCAATCTAATAAGCTTTTTGAACAACCTGTAGGAGTTAATTTGATAAATAAGGTTGTGTTTTGGTCGGATCTTGAGGATAATGAAATTGAGTCTCTTCTTAAAGAAGATGTTTTGCGTGAGTATGAGAGCAATAGAGAATTTCATGAATTGTATAAGAATTTCACTTGTGATGAGATGTTAGAGGAATTGTATGCGATTTGTTCTAAACATGAAACTCAACTTGAGGATAATTATTTTGATCATAAAACCATTGTTAAGACTTCTGTTGGTGAGCCACCCACACTCGATCCTATTATTTCATTTTCCACTCTTGAACAATCCTTGGTAGTTAATAATGAAACTCATGATGTTCTTATTTCTAGTCGCAACGTTCATAACCAAGAATTTTAAGTCATTAATCTGCTTAAACAACATAAAGAAGCATCTAATTGGTCTATGAATGATGTTAGTGCTATGAGTTTTACTTTGATGCATGATCTTATCTCTCTAGTGGATAATGTTATTCTTATGGGTGAATTTTACATGTGTGTTGATTATGTTACGAAGGTAGTTTTCCCACGCTCTGGTATTGGTTAACAAATGTTTTTTTGTGTCTCTCATAGTGAAGTGTAGTTATGGGGGAGTAATTATGGGTTTGTGAGTGAATATGTGTGTGTGTGTGTGTTATAAAGAATTATGATTCTCCGTCATGCTCTTATCAGGTATTCTCATCCTTTTACTTTGTTATTTTTCTCTCATTTGCATTCATTGAGGATAATGCATGATTTACGTATGGGGAGGGGTTTAGTAGTACTTATTTATAAATAAAAAAAATCAGAAATATTTTAGCTAAGTTGTCATGTCCACTCTTGTACTTTAATACTAGTTGGTGTTAGCAGTTTTTCAAAAACCTTATATATATAATGTCTTGAGATGATTTGAACGTAGTTAAGTAATGTTATCTTCATGAAACTTGTGTCAAACGACTTTTTGCTTAAGAGTCCAAGACGGCACATTTGCACAAGGTCTTTGTAGAAAAGATTGTTCAGGAAAGTTTTTGATATCTGAGACAGAGTCCACATGTTGAAACAATGTCGAATCAAATTTTTACAAAAAAAAGCAAAAAAAAAAAGAAGAAAAAGATGCTTGATTAAACTACTTCAATACCTAGTATTCCTCATAAATAAAAAATATTGAGATGATGGACACAAGTAGTATAATTGACTAGTCTTTTTTTGTGGCCTTTGTTACTAGAGTAATTAAGTCCGTAGAGGTATTTCAAAACCTAGTGCCCTAAGACCATCTTGTTTGGGAGTCATTGGCCCAGAGCTCGCTACATGGGTAACATAGAAATCCTAAGAAAATGGACATTGCACAGTCAGTTTCAAAAAAGGAAAAAGAACTGTAAATTTTGGCTAGATACTTGTTTTGATAGAGATTGAGTTTGTACAATATTGGTTGAAAAAGAGGAAATGTACTTACTCAATTGATTCTTCAGAGACCTACTTTCATGACACACCTTGGGATTTTTTGTAAACTTTCAGAGTCGATATAAGGGGATTATTGATACCTATATCTTGGCTATAATTAGAAGAGTCTTAAAGGCATGTATTTTCCTAAAATTTTCGTGTTGACATCGATAAATGTTATTGTTGATAGAGTTTGGACACTTACTAAAGTATTTCACAGATTTTATGGGCATATCTTCTGTAAACCCTTAGGAAACAACACTCCTCTTGTAGAGATCGTCTATAAGTTTAACGGGTTGGTAAACCTAAAATTTCCCGTCGTGCCTACGAAAATGAGCATATGACTTTTCTTAGTTAACATTTTTTTTCTTTTTGATTTTTCTCGAGGACGAGTAAAATATAGGAATTGGGGCATTTGATAGGTCCATATTATTGCATATTATTAATACCTATTTTATGTCCGTTTTTGTAATTTTATTATTAAATAAATTATTTTACTTTGTTTTGTAGGAAAATAAATAAAATCATAATTTTGAGTTGGAAAAGGTGTAAATAAGAAAGGAGATGGACTATTCTAGAAATCAAAGACATTGGAAGATAAATAAAATACTTATTGGAGAAGAAGAAGGATTTATTTTAAGAATCCTACTTGTATTCCAAGACCCAAACCCTCATATTTTCCCTATATATATGGGTCTCCCCTCTTGTATTTTACACACACAAGACACCCAGTTAGTTATTTATTTTGTTCATATTTTTATCATGTGTAGCTAAATTTATTCCATAGGATGAAGATGAAGTTAATTTAATTATTTTGATATCTTCTTGTTCCTACTATTTGATTCTCATGATTTTCTTGGTGCTTAATTGTTTAATTGACAAAGTGGTTTTGATATATTATGGTTATCAGATTTATTTTTCATAGCCTATGCTTAATTTACGAAATTTCGATGGATTATTGTTAGGTAAAAATTTCATAATATATGTTTATGTCATTAATTAAAATCTATTTATGAAGAAAAGAGAATTGATTTTAGGGCGATTTGATATTAATTGTGACTGATTAACGGATTCGGATTACTAGATTTTCCATATTATTTAATGTATTTGCTAATTAGGTTAATTCAAACTCCTCTCAAATTTTATTGTCTAGCTTTCCTTATTTAAATTATTAGGGTTTTGAAAATTTATAGTCTTTGTGAATGGATCTGTATTTATTATAATTAACTAGTGTGCGTTCATCAATATGCATTGTTCGTCTCGTATATATTGAAATTAATGTTTAGGCCGATGCCGTCTTTGGCTAATTTTGTGTATTGTCGGAGTGCTAAGATAGAATTTTAAGTCTTTTTCGGTTTATTTTCAAAAAAAAAGTCTTTTTCGGTTTAGGTTTTTTAGGATATGATTGTGTTATTATACACTTGGACAAATTTGGTTGCTCATCATGACTACTGTTGGACCTACGTAGATGGGCCCAAGAAGACATAGGAAAATAGTAATGTAACTCTTCATTAATTGGCCCAAGAAGCCCACATTGTAAAGAAAAGCCCACTTGGGACTATCTATAAATATAAGGGTTCAACCCTATTTAAAGGGGTTGGCTAATTGATAAAAGAAAGAGCTCCCAAAAGATTGAGTCTTATATGTTAAATAATATTTGAGGCTTAACATTTGGCGCTAGAAGGAGGGGACTTTTATTTCTAAAAGGCCAACCAAGAATCGATCGTTGAAGAAATTGATCCGGAAACCGCCGGACCAACTCAAATGAAACAACAAGTTGTTGAGACCGCCACCGGCCGCCAAAATCACGGTGACCAAGAACCACCCAAGCAATCGACTTTGAAGACGAAATGTTTGTTTCCACCCGTGGAGGGTTCTTCACAAGATCAGCCGTTAAATTTAATGAGTTCTGATCGATCTGACTAGCGAGTAAGAATTCAAATAGCCAAAGGCAAAAAGTCCTGTCGAGTGACATGCGTCTCCATCTTGAGAAAGTTGAAAGGTCGAAAACTCATAATGAGGAAGATCCGGAAGTCATCCCTCGATCTATGGATGAGGATTTATCCCCATCTGATGAAGAGCTCGAGTCTCTCGAACGCGAGACTGTGATCCTCTAAGCCAAACTCGAGCGACAGAGAGAGATCCACCGCCTTCGCCGAGAACTTCAACAAGCGTCGATTAGAAATCAAAATGAGGAAATCTACGACGAGGATGACGATGTCGACTACGAATATGAGCCTTCAGCAGAATCGACCTTCTCGCAATCACGCGAACGTCGACAGCGCATGGTATTGACTGTCGATGTTCCACAGTGAACTGAATCCACAGACTCTATTTCCCATGAAGAATTTGCCAAAATGCAAGAAGAAATGGCACAGATGCGTGCTTTAATGCGTAATCAGTCGGGTTTTGAGACTGTCAGTGAGAGCCCTTTGTCATTAGTTTTTGAAAAAGCACGTATCGACAGGACATTAAAAACGCCGGCCTTCGACCATTTCAACGGTTCATCGGACCCGTTGGCATTTCTCAATACATTTGAGGTTCGCATGGCTTTCTTCGGCCACTCTGAAATCGCCCAGTGCCAATTTTTCTCCACCTGTCTTCAAGGCACAGCTCTTCGATGGTACAACAATCTGCCACCACGATCTATCGATTTATGAACCATGATAAAAAGTAAATTCCAGGCCCATTTCTCCTGCAATTATAAAGGAATAAAATTCACGGCTTCCTTAATGACAATGCACCAATGTTCAGGAGAAAGTCTCTGAAGTTTCCTGAAAAGGTTCAGAGAAGAAATAGCAGAAATTCCAGATCTAATCGAACAGATGGAAGTCAATTTCCTGACAGCAGGTATCGACAAATCATGCCATGGTCTGCTCCTAGAAGAGATCTTTGAAAAAAGGCCAAAAACCTTGCAAGCAGCATTTCAAATCATAGAACATCGCATGATGCTCCAAGAGGCAGTGAGCTGCATCCAGTCGCCTAGACACTCCTCTAGATACGAATGGCGACGTAGCTATAGCCCGCGGTCCCCCGCGCGTGACAGACGCGAGGAGCGTCGAAGGTCGCCCCCAAGTCGAACAGTCGACCGCTCGGCAAGAGGTAGAAGAGACAAGGATTGACAACCCCAAAGTCGACCAGAAAAGGAATTCACCAAGCTTAATGCGGAAAAAATGACCATCTTGGCGGTCCTAAAAACAAAACCAGATTATCATCCACCTAGACCAATGAAACCCGGGTTGTCCTCCGAGCTCTAGATACTATGATTATCATGAGGATACAGGCCACACGAGTGAACAATATTTCCAACTCAGTAATCTTATCGAAGGAAAAATTCATCGGGGGCAGCTTGTGCATTATGTGCGACAGGAAGATTCCCCTCGACACCGACAATGAGATGAATATGATCGGGTTATCGACGTTATTTTTGGGGGTATTACTGCTAGGGGCTGTCCCATAATTCCTGAAAAAGTTATGTTTGAGAGGTGTTCAGTGTCAATTCGTCGACGGCTAAACGCTCCAGAATGAACCCTTCTCCTGTTATCTCCTTCTCGGATGACGATTATCGCTCTGGTCTCATCGAGGGCCATCAAGACGCCCTTGTCATCATAACTTGGGTGGGAAACAACATGGTTAAAAAGATACTGGTTGATAATGGCAGTTCTGTGGACGTTCTATACCACCACGCCTTTTCCCGAATGGATCTCGGAGATCAACGCCTAGAGAATGCTCGTACTCCCATATACGGATTCACTGGGAATGAAGTACATGTGGTAGGAACCATCGACCTGCCGGTATTTTTTGGGTCTCCCCCATGCCAAATTTGGAAAATGGTCAAGTTTCATGTGATCGGCGCATCCTCTAGTTTCAATGCAATATTGGGCCGAACGACGATCACCGCCCTTCAAGCTATCACTTTCATCTCCTATTTAAAAATGAAGTTTCCTACAGACTTTAGTATAGGAGAAGTAGTAGGTGATCAAGCAATAGTTAGGCAGTGCTACCTAACCACTGTTTCTCCAAGGAAAAAGACAGATGAAGATTTAGAGGTCAACGAAGTGCTCGACATCGACCCAAGGGAATAGGTCGATACACCTACGAGTAATTCATGCTCTCCTGCCGAAAAAACTGAGGATATAAAAGTGTTTGAAGGAAGCCCTGATAAAACCACAAGAATTGGCAAGAATCTTCCCGAAGATCTCAAGAGAGAAATCACGAACCTTATCGGGGAATTCTCTGACATTTTCGCTTGGAACCCAAAGGATATGCCCGGGATCCCAGAGGTCATAGCACGACACTCACTACACATCAGTAAGGACATCAGACCTGTGCGACAAAAGCACCGAGTATTCTCTGCCGAGAAGAGAGCCGCTATCGACCAAGAGGTCGATCGGCTCCTCGAGGTTAGTTTCATCGAACCAGTGCAATTTCCCACATGGATATCAAATGTGGTCATGGTCAAGAAAAACAACGGGAAGTGGAGAATGTGCATTGACTACTCGAATGTTAATAGGGCCTGCCCCAAGGATTTTTACCCTTCGCCGAATATCGACCAACTCATTGATGCTACTGCGGGAAATGAACTCTTCTCTTTTATGGATGCCTTTTCAGGATATAATCAAGTTTGGATGGACTCCCAAGATTGGAACGACATTCATCATGCACAGGGTAGTCTTTGGATACAAGGTAATGCCCTTCGAATTAATCCATGCGGGTGCCACATTTCAATAGATGATGGATAAAATATTCTCCTCACAAATCCGAAGGAACATGCTGATATATGTCGATGACATGATTATGAAATCCAAAGTTTCCTCAGATCATGTAATGGACCTTCATGAAACATTTGAAAATGCGAGAGCTAACAACATGCGACTAAACCCGGCCAAATGCTCGTCCGGCCTCACGACGGGCAAATTCCTAGGATTCCTAATCACCCAGAGAGGCATCGAGGCGGACCCAGCTCAGACAAGAGCAATCTTGGAAATGGAAAACCCAAGATCTGTCAAGGACCTACAAAAACTTACCGGATGTATAGCTACGCTTCGAAGGTTTATCCCTTAATCCTCGAAGAGATGCCTCCCTTTTTCTCTGCAATGAAGAAAGCTTCCAAATCCTCGCACTTTGAGTGAAATGATGAATGTGAAAAGAATTTTGTAGAGTTAAAAACATTCTTGACGAATCCTCCAGTTCTCACTCGGCCCCTAGCTGGCGAGCCGTTACGAGTATATCTCTCGGCCTCCGATGAAACAGTTGCAGCTGTATTGGTCCGTGTCGATGAAGGAAAAGACGTCCACGTATATTATATTAGTCATTCACTTCGGGACGCAGAAACAAGGTATCCACAAGTCGAAAAGCTCGTATATGCTCTTGTGGTTGCGAGTCGAAAGCTGTGGCACTATTTTCAAGCGATAGAAATCCATGTGTTTACCAATCAACCTCTGAAAAGAATCTTACACAAGCCCGACATAACGGGCAGACTCCCAGCTTGGACAATCGAGTTAAACCAATTCTACATCGAATACAAACCTCGAACAGCGATCAAGGCCCAGGTTCTATCTGATTTTGTCGCCAAATGCCAGTTTAAATCCAAACACAAAAACCGGATGACAGTCAATAGCGCCCGTGGCTTTTATTCGTAGATGGGTCCTCAACATCCAACTCTGGAGGAGAAGGGATAATATTAATCAGTCCCGAGGAATTCAAAATCAAACAAGCACTCAAATTTGGGTTCTCCGCCACAACAACGTGGCCGAATACGAGGCACTCATCATAGGACTGAAACTCCCGTCCGGACTTGAGGCGGAAGTCATCGACATATTCGGAGATTCTCAGTTGGTCTCTAAACAAATAAGTGGAGATTTCAAGACGCATAATGAAAAGATGGACCAATACCTAACAAGAACACAAGAGTTGCTTAAGAAATTATCTTCATGGCGAGTGTCGAATGTCGACAGAAAGGAAAACCAATGGGCTGACTCCCTTGCCAAGTTGGCGTCGTCCAGTCTACCCATTAACCCCATCCCGATATATGTCGATGTCTTAGCATCTCTATCGATCGACGAATCATCTGTTAATCAGATCCAGATTAACCTCGACTGGCGCCAACCTCTCCTCAACTATATCATCGACAACAAGCTTCCTGAGCATAAAATTGAGGCTTGTGCACTCATGTTCAAGGCCAGAAACTATTGCATTGTGGGCTCCTCATTATATCGACGCGCTCTCTCTGAACCACTACTCTGTTGCTTGTCTCCAGAGGAAGCCCTCCAAGCAATTATCGAAGTGCACACTGGTATTTGTGACGAACATCTTGGGGGAAAGAACTTAGCTCTTAAAATGATCAAACAAGGACTATATTGGCCCACAGTTAGAAAGGATTGTGAAGATTATGTCAAAAAGTGCCAAGCATGTCAACTCCATGGGAGTATAAGTCGTCGCCCCACGACCGAGCTAAACTCGATACTTAGTCCATGCCCCTTTTTCCAGTGGGGAATAGATATTGTGGGCCCCTTCCCAAAGTCCAGAAATCAATGCCAGTACATCGTGGTCACTGTCGACTATGCAACCAAATGGGTCGAGGCAAAGCCCCTCTCCAAAATCCGAGAAAAGGAAATGATAGAATTTTTTATGGAACATATTGTCTTTCGTTTCGGGGTTCCCAAAATCCTAGTTTCTGATAACGGTACACAATTTATGAGAGCATAGTTCGAGAAGGCTCTACTTGATCTAAAGATCCAACATGTCAAAGCATCTGTGGCATATCCCCAAGCTAATGGGCTCGCAGAGGTAACAAACAGAACCATTCTACAAGGTCTAAAGAAAAGAATTGAAGAAATACCCCGTTGTTGGGTCGATGAACTCCCAAATGTGCTATTGTCATATAGAACAACTCCTCGAAGCGCAATAGGTGAAATTCCCTTCTTCTCGCATACGGCGTTTACGCTGTCTTACCCGTTGAGGTAAGTTTAATCTCTCTACGGGTCGAGGTTTTCGATCCTACTCTCTCGCTCGAGGGTTTGCGCCTTCACAATGACCTACTTGAAGAGACAAGAGAAGAAGCCCGAATTCGGATGATCGCACGGCAAGAAAAAACCGCAAGGTACTTCAACAAAAAGGTTAAGCCCAAATGCCTTAAGGTCGATGACCTTGTTCTCAGGGATTCTGCGGCGTCACAGCCCACCATTTCAGGAAAATTTAGACCAACGTGGGAAGGTCCCTACCGGGTCTCGAAGGTGGTAAGTTTGGGGACCTATGAGCTTTCTCATCTCGATGGCCGGCCTATCAAAACCGCTTGGAATGGGATTCATCTGAAAAAGTTTTATCAGTTGTTTACATTTATCTGTAGTTCGATTTCCAAAGGCAGTTTATGCCATACTAAAGACAAACCCTCGATGCAATGAGGGTCGTTATGAGACCCCCATCGAGGGGTGATTAAATTATGACAATGAATGCTATTAACTTATTTTGAAAAGCAAGGAGTACCCGTATCTAGTTACTTTATCTCCTTCAGAAACGGTAAGAACAAAAGTTACGCCAAACAGATTCAAATTAAAATAAACAAGGAAAAATCATTTCATTTACATAATATAAAAAAAAGGAAGAAGAACAAGGGAGAAGAAATTCTTCACAAACACAAAGTGGATGTGCAACACCTCATAATATTCTAAGTTGGATATATAGCATGATTAAACACTCAACAAGTTGGATAAATCAAATCGACGGCTTTCATTTCGTACCAAAAGCAAATACTGTAGTAAGGAATCTAATAGAAAATAGCCTTAATTCATAACAACCTTAGAGACTGCATCAATTAAATTTTAAATCAATCTTAAAACATAAATTCAAACCCATCATTCAGAGAAATCAAAGAAGCACTTAAAGTTCACAGCATGCCAAGAGCAAAATAAAAACTTAATTTGTTATAAAAGCCAACGGGGCATACCCCTCCTTCGCGCATCACCACCCTTCGAGGCAGCAAGATCTTGAAGATAGTCCTCAAAGGCGTGCCCCTCGACATTAAAGCCAGCCTCCTCCATCCTACGAACGCATCTTCTACAACCATCACCCAGGGCGTTGGCAATTTCTTCCACGCCTTTCTGCATCTCGCGCTTCAAATTCTCATTTTCCTCCACTATCAGTTTATAGGAACTGTTCATCCCTTCGACCTGTCGGTGTAACACCCCCAAATCCGGGGTCGGGGATCCGGGTTTTCACGAGTTCCATTTCCCTTAATAACACCCAATCTTAATAAACAATCAACTACTCCGTACTATGACTCCACAATAAACACACACACCACAAGTTATAGTCTCAGAGATGAATATCCAAAAATAATACGAGTCATTTTATTCCACAATTATATGCCATTACACCTTAAAAGGGTTTCTGAATAAATTTACATTTCTTTGCCATTATTACAATTCATAAAGATACATAAGTCTGGTACATCAAAAGTTGAAAGCCTAGCCTATTGGTTGTTCCTACCTCAGCCACAGCGACATCAACGCCTATAGGAAACTGCGGAACGTTTCCTATCCACTCGCGAATTGGGAGCTTGGTCATGTTCATCTTGTCTATCTGATGTTGTGTGATGAAAGAAAAGCAAGGGTGAGCAACAAGCCCACCAAAATAATATGTATAATAATTTACAATATATGAGCATTCTCATAGCACTCATGAAAGTCTTGGTCAAAAAGAAATGAACCAAGTTTGATCTCTTAAAGTGACCAAGTCGCAAAATATTTAGTATATATGTATATATACTTTTCAAAATCTTGAAATCCTTTGTCATGTATAATATATACAGAGTTCCAGTTTATAACTGTATATAAAAAAAGTATCGTTGCAAGGTGATCTCATATATCTAACCTTGTCTCAACGTTTTTCTGAAAATCTTTGTCATGCATAAGATAATCATTAACCAGATATAAGATACTCCAATATACTTATATCTTTTCCGAATACTACTTGAACTACCACCGTTCAAGGTATAATCAGTTTCAAAAGTTCATCACATAGATGAGACTACAAGAAAAGACTTGGATAGATTCAATCTTTGAAATATCATTATAAATAATGAAGTTATGAGATACTTCATTAAGTCCCGATATATATACACCTATATATATATATATACATTTCATACCTCCTTGAAAACCTGTGCTATGAAAATTATAAACAGAGTTATAATATCCAATAATTTTGGAAAGGAGAAAACCTTGGCATAAACCTGATATCTTGCTGATTAGGCAAAGATACCAATAAGTAACCTTTTCTACTAGTAGAGGGACGAATTCCCCACTGCTCATCACCCTGGCCGCATTTGGACCTATGCTGGACTGCCACTCAACCACTTACGCATTGATGTACTCCCACTGAGCCGCTTACACTTTCATGGACGCCCACTGAGCACATGTTGCTTATGCCGACTCAAATAGATGGACTTACTTCCCGAATGTTGGGTAAGTAATCAAAAATGTTTTCTCAAAGTAAGTAATCAAAAATGTTTTCTCAAAACAACAACCTCGTTGCGAATATAAAATACACCACAGAGCCGGATCCCTCAGGTTTTGAGCGAGTATTTAAATCCCCTTCGAAAGGAAGATCTTAAATATAAAATGAGTTTTGGGATCCGCTCTAACTTTTAAAAATCATTTTGAAGACCCGAAAACATTTTTAAGAATGTTTGGAGTAATGCTGATTTAATGAAATAAATCAGTTCCGATATATTAGAAAATATCTGAATATTATTATTTAAATAATATTCCCATAAGGATAATCTTTATGAAAATATTTGAAGTAGAAGTTTTAAAACTCATACTTGAAATGAATAATAAATAACCAAAGATATACTTATACGATAGTACGATCTTTATTTGAATAATCAAAAATAAGTTTAATTATCAAAATATCATTCTTTAATAAAATAAAGAATATTATTTAATAAATAAGCGGAGTCGTAAGTCCTTGAATTAATATTCAAAATAATATTCATTAAATAAATAAGCGGAGTCATAAGTCCTCGAATGAATATTCAAAATAATATTCATTAAATAAAATAAAGTTATCGAATAAACCTTATTCGATTAATAGTTTTGAAAACTATAACTATATATATATAAATATATATATATATATATAATATACTCGGGAACATCGACTCCCAGTTTAGAAAATGTTCACCTTTGGGTCCCTATACTAAGGATATACGCAACTACTGCTTATCTCTAGCATAGGTATTATGCAGTTTATAAGCATTTGAATCAACAATTAGATATCAAGATTACGAAACAAACATGCATATATACCATATCAGCATGCTCCAATATATCGCAAGATTTGATAATAACAATCATGCACTTATCACAAGATAATGCATATACATATATACATCACAACAACAGTATAACACGTAGAAAACTTGCCTGAGCGACTGGGGGTGGTAAAAGGCTTGGGACGAGCCTGCTAACCTATAAATAACATATAAGTTGGAATTAAACCAAAGTCGCTTAAGAATCTACACTTTAACCAACTAGACTCTAACGCTCGCTTTTGCGCTTAACGATTCACTTAAGTCGGTTGAGTACCCTCGGCTCCACCATTTTTAATAAATTAACCAATACGAATTTTAAGGCGATTCTTTCGCGAGTAATTTACCAACGTCCTAATCCACATTACATAATTGTTTCGTAATCCAATTTGTCTTTTAGGGACCTTAACAAAGGTTTCAAAGTAAGGCGAGGGGTAATGGTCCGTTCGTGAAACGCTGTTACTTAAAACTGTCGTTTCTCCTAAACCGTACATCGGATTCAAGCGAACCACATATCAAAACGAAGCTCGTAACATGAACTATCTAATCATGGAAATGATCAGTTCATGGAAGTGAGTGTTCTGGTGCAAAAGTTAAGCACAAAACAGTCTAAGGTAAATCGGGCATTACGACGGCTATGTTTACGCGATTACCAAAGTTTAAACTACTCTAATCAACCACAAATTAACCCATAACCACCAATACCACCAAAATTCATCCAAACCTTACTAACTCAGTCCATAACCTCATGATTTTTCCAACTTATTCAATCTCAAACAAGAACTACTAACTATACTTAAGGTTCATCAACCAACAACCAAGATTTATAACCCAAAATCATTATAATTCCAACCAAACTCTAAACATACAAGAATCATGCTCTCATGAACTATAACAAATAAAACCAAACCTAATACTCAAAGTAAAGCTAGGGTTTGGAGGTGTTATACCTTCTTTGGAGTTATTAGAGTAGCTAGGAAGTCTTAGGGAGCCTCCTACAAGCTTGATCTTTCCAAAGAAATCAAGAACACAAAGTTAGGTTTTGAAGTTTCTAAAAGTCAGATTGAAAGAACTGTCAAAACGAGGGTCTTACCATGCTTATTTGGACGAGACTTGTGAACACGAGTTGTAGGCCATCTTAATACCTTTCCAAAGAGCTATAGAACATACTATTTGAGTGAGTATTTAAGGAGATATGGTAGTTTGAAGTTGTTGCTCTGGTTTCGGCCGAGAGCTTTTGTTCTTGGAAAGCAAAAGTCAACTTCTAATTTGTGTTTTGTGTTTTTAATTTTTTTTGCTTGGTTGTTTCCTTTTGTTTTGCTTAATTACCTTTTAACCATGGTAAAATTTGTGTGGCTTGTATTCAACCAACAATCCCTCCATTTGTCATGCTTATGTCACCATGTCTATGTCATCCATTTGCCACATGTCTCTTCCTTGTGGTTTGATGATGTCACAATCCTTGGTTTCCTGTACAAGTTTGTCTCTTGGTCGCTTATTTGTTTTACGGTTCGCTTAACTTTCGTTCTCGTTTATCGTTTGAGAGATCATACCCGGGATCTTATTACTTGGGTTCCCCTAAACCCTTTTTAATAATTTATATTCCTTTTATGATCCTCTCTTATAATCCTTGAATTTAAATACTTTTAATCATGTTACCTATTACCCAATTTTTTCGATATCTGGTGGATTTTTGGGAAAAAATCAAAGTGTTCAAATTTGGATTCTGACGATCTTTACATACACTTATATACCATATAAAGTACTAATAAGACCTCAGAATATCAATAAAAGAACTGGTACATTGTGTGGCATGAAAAGTTTTCTTATTCAGCATAATCAGCGAAATCACTATTCATAAGGTTTACAAAAAGTCCAAAATTTTTGGGGTTATTACAGTATTCCCTCCTTAAAAGGATTCCGTCCCGGAATCGGATAGAAAATGAATAGGGATGCTCTCTTAGCATTGCACTTTCTAACTCTCAAGTAAATTTTCCTACATTGTGGTTCTACCATCAAACTCTGACTAGTTTGATAACCCTTATCCTAAGCACTTGTTTCTTTTCAATCTATAACCCTTCTTGGTTGCTCCATATAGGTTACGTCTGGTTGCATGTTTATGCGCTCATATGCCCCTATTTGTCTGGCATCCGGATTACACTTCCTTAACATTGATACATGGAACACGTTATGAACTTGCTAAGGTTCGGGGTAAGGCTAGCTCATATGTTAACTTCTCAATACGACTTAATATATCCAAGGGTCCAACAATTCGTGGGCTTAGCTTTCCTTTCTTTCCGAACCACATCCATCCTTTCCAAGGGAATACCTATAACAGCACTAGGTCCCCTACTTCCTATTCTTTGTCCTTTCGTGTCAAATCAACATACTTCTTATGTCCATCTTGGGCTACTACCAGCCATCCTCTGATTAGATCTATTATATCCTTGGTCCTTTGGACTACTGCGGGTCTGAGCATCTTGCGCTCTACAACTTCATCCTAACATAAGGGAGATCGACATTGTCTTCCCTCAAGGATCTCATAAGGCAATACTTCGATATTGACATACGATCGATTATCGTAAGAAAACTCAATCCGCGTTAAGTGATCATTTCAAATTTCTTTCAAGTCTATTGTACAGACTCTCATTATCTCATCTAGATCTACAGCTTTTGCTTCTCAATACCCACGCTTTTCCAGTTCGTAATCGTTACTATCTTCCGTACCAAATTTTATACTGATTACACTTTTGCTCGTTAGCGTTCTATAACCTTTTAATAATCGCGTCAACCTTAGTATCACGAACGCGTTAGAATCGGAATACCACCATACTTGGTACCACTTCATCTCTAGCTGCCTTCATCTTCGAAAGCTTGGTCCTTCATATAGAAGTAAAAGAATTTATTGAGAGATCACTATGATCATGAACACTTGTTACATTGCATAGTTATTACAGAAGGTGGCCAACCTTTAGTACTTGACAAGCAATTAAACAATAGATGGTATCCTACTAGGCTTCTATCACACAGATCGATAGTCATTCGGCAATACCTCCCCTTCTGGAAGGGTTGTTCTTCTCAGCTTATATGAAATGAAAAGGAGAGAAAAGAATGAATTGAAGAGAATTGTATATGAAAAAATACTGCAACAAATATCTGGCTTGGAATCTACCTCTGAACTATAGAGGTTTGTCATAGGAGAACAAAATATATGTGTATATATATATCAACATCAAGTATTACAGCATCGCATTTCACGTGCCAGAATATTTACTATTCCGTCCATCATTCCATGGATCCATGCTCTTGCTCGAGCTCATAAACACTCACTTTTGAAACTCCCTCGACATCGAAACTCGAATAAGGGATTTCATTTTAGACATCATTGTTACTAGAATTCTATGCTTGCACCGCAACCTTCCTCGTATAGTAATACGACTCTCTATTGATAAGAAGGAATAAGTATTCAATAGGTAGATAATCTACTTAATTAGTCTATCAATGATAACTTATACACCACCACGACCCGATTAGTGGTACTAAATCTCAACCTCCATTCCAATACAACTCTCACGGTTGTAAATAATCGGCTCATTACTCGTATAATCATTCCTGCATTACTATGGTCCACCGTTGACCTACTGTAGTCATTCGTTTTCCATGAAATCTTAATAGCTAACCATCCGGAGTCCATACATATCGTATCGAATCCTTCTAAGGAGGTAACATAATCACCATTCATGATCCATGAAGAACACTCCTGATCCTGACATACATACATGACATGAAGCAGATAAAATTGCAGAAGAGTTCCAATGAAAGCGACGATAGCTGGTTAACACCATTATTAACCATATGTCTTTATTAGGAGACATGAAGCTCAAAGGTTCATTTAGTCCTTTCATAACATGGTTCTGGATTATCGCAAGATATGACCTTATAAGATAGATAGCCCACTCACGGCGATTTCATAAATTAAATCTTTACCAAACTACTATCACGGTTGAGTATCGCACAATCATCAGAAGGAATGTCAATCTTTCAAACCATAATACAATCTTCACGGCTTTAACCATTATCACTGTATTCCTCTGGCACGAGCGCCGATAATTGTCTTCTTACACTTAAAGTGTCGGCCACCTTTTTGGCCTTTCCAGATAGTAAAATTTCCTTACAATCAATGTCATTTTAACCACCTCCAAATAAATTTTCTACCTCATTTCAATCACTGCATATGTGAAGATGCTTTCCTTAAAATCTGATGAGTAAAAAAATATCACCATTTTTCCATAAGTTATTGCCTTAGTCTTTAGATGTGAACATTGCCATGGCTGACTCTCGATCATACTTAAGACGTCTCTTATCTTGGGTCCTTCTCGTTTTCACCAATCTCGACCTTCATTGGGTCGATCTATACTTTCTTATGGTTCAACACGTGCCTGCCTGGCATTATTATAATTATGTCATATTTTCTTTATCAAAATTTCTATTCTTGAGAACTTTGAATATTACCTTTTTCCTTGTAAAACCTCTAAGGTTATCCTTAAATCCTTCATCAGGTACACCCTAGGCACGGGGCATATCAAGATACCATTTACTAACACCAGAATCATTGTCTATATACTTCTGAAAAATTTCTCTACTGATCCTTACAGGTTGTTGTTACCTTAACCCTTTCTAATTCATACTGTCAAAAATCATACTATCCCTATTAAGGGAGAAATTCCAACCTTTATACATTCCCCTAGGATTCATTTTAAGTTACCGATGTTCTATCCTTAATTCCACCTTTAAAAAGGTACATGCATCCTTCCATGGATAAATCAAGTCATATATCCCTGATAAGGGTGTCTTATTCAATCATTCCCACCTCGATAGTATATGCCTAATTTCACAATAACATATGTATTCAAAATGAGGTCAATCAATATGGCCTGTAAAAGATAACAACGTTTATCCGCTTTTCTTGCCTAATTTGGTAACGATAATCAAGGATGTTCTGGAAGATATTGGTCGTGTTCAACGTGAACTTCTTCTTAATAATTCCTCATTTACTTTTGTTGTTTATCTTAACAGTCATCTCAATGTTGGGATATCTTTCATACTTGGCATCTCCCTTTTTGGGTATCATGCCACCGGTCTTACACTTCACATTCTTGAAGGTCACTTCCTTCATCCAATTTTCCTAATTTCTTACTTTCTTGTCTCCTCAGTCTATCCGCGTCTCATTATATATCCTTCGAACTATCTCAAGGTTTCCTCGAATCCTCCCAACTTACAGGGGATAAAATATATGTATCCATTATGCCTTCAACCATCAAATTTAACTCATAGTGAATCACCCTCATCCTGACGATTACAAACTTTTCTATTTCTATTGCTACGAGTCTTTAGGGTTTCCTCATACCCAACTCCCTTATCATTCCTCAAACTGTATTGCCTTTTTATTTCTTTCCACTTCAGTTTATTTTTATTTTCCTTTCTCTTACAATCATTTCATGAACCAACACAACATAAGCATTGATTTCAAACATCCCGTCATTCTGGATTCGTGTCCTCAGAACGAATCTTGACAACTTTTACAACTTAGATTCATAATTCATCATACTCGTCTGCCTTTATTCTGGCTCTAAAGCTTTTACACTATCTCCATAACCTTGGAAAGTACTTTCCTGAAAACAATTGACTGAACTTAAATCAGTTTATTATAATCTCTTGCTCCGTGCCTTCCTTGGCCTTTCACCAGCGGGTGGCCTCTCTCTTAGGAGGGTAAGTCACAAAAATAGTCTTTTGTGATTCGTCAATCATTTAAAATCTCAAATGATTCCTATATTTCCTTTAGCCAGGCTCTTGCCTCGACTGGGTCAGCTTGTTCCTTGGAACTCTGAGAGCTTAGCGACTTAAAGGTCCTGAAAAAATTTCTCACAGCATTGTTTCCTCAGGGTGGTGGTTGGGGATAATAGTCTAAGTTCTGTCTAGAAAGGTCCATAAATTGTCATATAGGAGTACCGTCTCGAGTCTCCTTTCCTTACTCGACTTCTGTTTCCTTAGTCTGAACGTTCCCTCCTCTTCCCCATAATTGAGGTCATCCTATATGTTTTAAATCCTCATTTTCCACTTCATTATGTAATGGGTTCCTTCTATCTTGATGGCGACCTCCCTGACTATCACGTTCAGGGTTTGCTCTAAATCTTATTCCTCAAACTAGCTTTCATCTAAGATCTTATCTTTAAGCTCTTGAACATTTAGAACCCAAATTATGTAGGAACGCCTCATTATTCCCTTATCATCTTTCTCGGTATTAATCTCTTCTCCAGTCATTGGCTCTCTGCCTTCATTCATCAATTTTTCTTGGCACAATATGATCTTTTTCAATAATTCGGGTTGTATTACAATCTCAAACAGCTTTTCGGTACCAGCTCCGGTTACCTTCACTTCTATTTCCATTTTCTCAAAATCTTTTATCTACTCTTTCGAGGACATTATCATCTTAAGTCTCTCCTTTATACTAAGGGCATTAGCCACCATTTTGGCTTTCCCTGGATGATAAAGAATCTCATAATCGTAATCCTTGCTTCGCTCTAACCACCTCCTATGGCGCATATTGAGCTCTTTCTGCGTTAAAATATACTAGATCACTCATGGCTTGTGTAAATCTCGCACTTCTCTCCATACAAGTAGTGCCTCCAATCTTTAGGGCAAAACTATTGCCACGAGCCCAAGCTCATGGGTGGGGATATCGAATTTTCTATTCTTTTAATTATCTTGATGCGTACGCGATTACCTTGCTGTGATGTACAAGAAGCACCCTAATTCCTTATGTGAAGCATCACTACAAATCACAAAATCTCCTTTTCCATCCGACAACGCCAATATAGGAGTTGTCACCAACCTTTGCTTCAGTTCTTTAAAGCTGTTCTCGCATTTCTCTGTCCATTCGAACTTCTCAGTCTTATGAGTAAGCCGCGTTAAAGGGGCTACTATCTTTACGAACTTGAACGAACCTCCAGTAGTGACCGACCAATCCTACCTCTGGTAGTTTCCCTAACCATGGTCATCAATTCCTCAGTGGTCCTTTATTCATTCTTGTCAGGATCCTCCACGGGATCCTCCTCAGTAACAATCCCTTCTAGGACAACATCCTCAACCGCTATATCCTCAATATGAACATCATTCGGTCCCGCGTCAGGATGCTCTATCGGATCCACAATCTGATCTCCAATAAGTAATAAAACATCATCACGTTGTTGCTCCTCAACCTCAGGGTTTAGAGTCCCGCTACCATATACGATAACGAACTACGCTTCTATCACGATATTTATAAGGGTTCCCATAAGGGTTTTAACTATCAGTACTACGCTAGGTAGCCCGACTATGAACTTGGCAAGAGTTCTTATTATCTTAGTGAACTTATTATCTTAACGCCACATCATCTCTGAGGTTTATAACGCTTAGCTCTGATACCATTTCTGTAACACCCCCAAATCCGGGGTCGGGGATCCGGGTTGTCATGAGTTCCATTTCCCTTAATAACACCCAATCTTAATAAACAATCATCTACTCTGTACCGTGACCCCACAATAAACACACACACCATAAGTTATAGTCTCAAAGATGAATATCCAAAAATAAAACGAGTCATTTTATTCCACAATTATATGCCATTACACCTTAAAAGGGTTTCTGAATAAATTTACATTTCTTTCCCATTATTACAATTCATAAAGATACATAAGTCTGGTACATCAAAAGTTGAAAGCCTAGCCTATTGGTAGTTCCTACCTCAGCTACAGCGACATCAACGCCGATAGAAAACTGCGGAACGTTTCCTATCCGCTCGCGAATTGGGACCTTGGTCATGTTCATCTTGTCTATCTGATGTTGTGTGATGAAAGAAGAAAGCAAGGGTGAGCAACAAGCCCACCAAAATAATATGTATAATAATTTACAATATATGAGCATTCTCATAGCACTCATGAAAGTCTTGGTCAAAAAGAAATGAACCGAGTTTGATCTCTTAAAGCGACCAAGTCACAAAATATTTAGTATATATGTATATATACTTTTCAAAATCTTGAAATCCTCTGTCATGTATAATATATACAGAGTTCCGGTTTATAACTGTATATAAAAAAATATCGTTGCAAGGTGATCTCATATATCTAACCTTGTCTCAACGTTTTTCTGAAAATCTTTGTCATGCATAAGATAATCATTAACTTACGCATCACCCTGGCTACATCACCCTGAACCACTGGTCATCACCCTGGCTACATTTGGACCTATGCTGGACTGCCACTCAGCAACTTACGCATTGATGGACTCCCACTGAACCACTTACACTTTCATGGACGCCCACTGAGCACATGTTGCTTATGCCGACTCAAATAGATGGACTTACTTCCCGAATGTTGGGTAAGTAATCAAAAATATTTTCTCAAAACAACAACCTCGTTGCGAATATAAAATACACCACAGAGCCGGATCCCTCAGGTTTTGAGCGAGTATTTAAATCCCCTTCGAAAGGAAGATCTTAAATATAAAATGAGTTTTGGGATCCGCTCTAACTTTTAAAAATTATTTTGAAGACCCGAAAACATTTTTAAGAATGTTTGGAGTAATGCTGATTTAATGAAATAAATCAGTTCCGATATATTAGAAAATATCTGAATATTATTATTTAAATAATATTCCCATAAGGATAATCTTTATGAAAATATTTGAAGTAGAAGTTTTAAAACTCATACTTGAAATAAATAATAAATAACCAAAGATATACTTATACGAAAGTACGATCTTTATTTGAATAATCAAAAATAAGTTTGATTATCAAAACATCATTCTTTAATAAAATAAAGAATATTATTTAATAAATAAGCGGAGTCGTAAGTCCTCGAATGAATATTCAAAATAATATTCATTAAATAAAATAAGCGGAGTCATAAGTCCTCGAATGAATATTCAAAATAATATTCATTAAATAAAATAAAGTTATCGAATAAACCTTATTCGATTAATAGTTTTGAAAACTATAACTATATATATATATATAAATATATATATATATATATATATATTATACTCGGGAACATCGACTCCCGGTTTAGAAAATGTTCACCTTTGGGTCCCCTATACTAAGGGTATACGCAACTGCTGCTTATCTCTAGCATAGGTATTATGCAGTTTATAAGCATTTGAATCAACAATTAGATATCAAGATTACGAAACAAACATGCATATATACCATATCAGCATGCTCCAATATATCGCAAGATTTGCTAATAACAATCATGCACTTATCACAAGATAATGCATATACATATATACATCACAACAACAGTATAACAGGTAGAAAACTTGCCTGAGCGACTGGGGGTGGTAAAAGGCCTGGGACGAGCCTTGTAACCTATAAACAACATATAAGTTGGAATTAAACCAAAGTCGCTTAAGAATCTACACTTTAACCAACTAGACTCTAACGCTCGCTTTTGCGCTTAACGATTCACTTAAGTCGCTCGAGTACCCTCAGCTCCACCATTTTTAATAAATTAACCATTACGAATTTTAAGGCGATTCTTTCGCGAGTAATTTACCAACTTCCTAATCCAAATTACATAATTGTTTCATAATCCAATTTGTCTTTTTGGGGCCTTAACCAAGGTTTCAAAGTAAGGCGAGGGGTAATAGTCCGTTCGCGAAACGCCGTTACTTAAAACGGTCGTTTCTCCTAAACCGTACATCGGATTCAAGCGAACCACATATCAAAACGAAGCTCGTAACATGAAATATCTAATCATGGCAATGGTCAGTTCATGGCAGTGAGTGTTCTGGTGTAAAAGTTAAGCATAAAATAGTCTAACGTAAATCGGGCATTACGACGGCTATGTTTACGCGATTACCAAAGTTTAAACTACTCCAATCAACCACAAATCAACCCATAACCACCAATACCACCAAAATTCATCCAAACCTTACTAACTTAGTCCATAACCTCATGATTTTTCCAACTTATTCAATCTCAAACAAGAACTACTAACTATACTTAAGGTTCATCAACCAACAACCAAGATTTATAACCCAAAATCATTATAATTCCAACCAAACTCTAAACATACAAGAATCATGCTCTCATGAACTATAACAAATAAAACCAAACCTAATACTCAAAGTAAAGCTAGGGTTTGGAGGTTTTATACCTTCCTTGGAGTTATTAGAGTAGCTAGGAAGTCTTAGGGAGCCTCCTACAAGCTTGATCTTTCCAAAGAAATCAAAAACACAAAGTTAGGTTTTGAAGTTTCTAAAAGTCTGATTGAAAGAACTGTCAAAACGAGGGTCTTACCATGCTTATTTGGATGAGACTTGTGAACACGAGTTGTAGGCCATCTCAATACCTTTCCAAAGAGCTATAGAACATACTATTTGAGTGAGTATTTAAGGAGATATGGTAGTTTGAAGTTGTTGCTCTGGTTTTGGCCGAGAGCTTTTGTTCTTGGAAAGCAAAAGTCAACTTCTAATTTGTGTTTTGTGTTTTTGATTTGTTTTGCTTGGTTTTTTCCTCTTGTTTTGTTTAATTACCTTTTAACCATGGTAAAATTTGTGTGGCTTGTAATCAACCAACAATCCCTCCATTTGTCATGCTTATGTCACTATGTCTATGTCATCCATTTGCCACAGGTCTCTTCCTTGTGGTTTGATGATGTCACAATCATTGGTTTCTTGTACAAGCTTGTCTCTTGGTCGCTTATTTGTTTTACGGTTCGCTTAAATTTCATTCTCGTTTATCGTTTGAGAGATCATACCCGGGATCTTATTACTTGGGTTCCCCTAAACCCTTTTTAATAATTGCCCAAGCTTATGAAATTGTTGATGTTGTAGCGATATTCCTTTTATGATCCTCTCTTATAATCCTTGAATTTAAATCCTTTTAATCATGTTACCTTATACCCAATTCTTTCGGTATCTGGTGGATTTTTGGGAAAAAATCAAAGTGTTCAAATTTGGATTCTGACGATCTTTATATACACTTATATACCATATAAAGTACTAATAAGACCTCAGAATATCAATAAAAGAACTGGTACATTGTGTGGCATGAAAAGTTTTCTTATTCAGCATAATCAGCAAAATCACTATTCATAAGGTTTACAAAAAGTCCAAATTTTTTGGGGTTATTACAGTCGGTCCAAACCCTGACGCTTAGTCCTCTCATCGTCGCGCTCCGCTTTGACTTCCCGAATTCGACCCTCGAGCTTCTGGACCTTGTTGCTTAATGTCTACTCATTAACTTCCATCTCCCCAACCTTCCTCGATAGCGCAGTGTTGGCATTAGCCAGATCACTCGCCCTCTTCTTAAGCTCCGAGAAACTAACTCTGGCCCTCTTCTTCTCCCCCTTAAGAGTCGCGATCTCAGCCTTCAACTTCGCACGAGCTTCCCCATCGACATCAGCTTTATAGTCTTCCACAACATGCATAAAATCGGAAAGGAACTGCCAAAAAAAAATGTGTGTCAAGTGGTGCATAACATGCAGCTAATAAATACAGCATCAATAAAAAGAAGGGGGAAGAAGTAAGAAAAAATACACATACCCGTCCAGCTCGACTTTTACATCGAGTAGCGAGGTCTTCGCGGCGTCGACCCTCATACGCCACCGAATCCTGAGGCAGGTTAAAAATCTCAAGTGCCCTCAAGGGCACGGTGGATCCACCTGTCCATTATTTGGTGGGCTAAATCTCGACCCTAACTGCTTGTTTCTTAAATCGGGGGTCGACCGTGTTCCCCATCAAAACTCGGTTCCCCGTAACTGTCAACATTTTGTTTACACCCTCAACGACAGCTTCTCGATCGCTAACAAGACCCTCATCTTCCTCCCGACGAAGACGCTTTCGAGGGTTAGCCCCAACAAGAGTAGCATCTAACACAACCTTGTCATGATCCTCGACCACCTTATTCCCTTGGTCGTCGAGCAACTCTATAGAAACTGAATGATTGGCACTAGACGGGGCAGGTCTAGCTGCATCGTATGTTAGGTCACACACTATAGAAGGGGGTTGAATACAGTGTATAGCACAATCAAATTGAATTCTAGTAACACAAGTAACAGAAAATAGACTTTATTCAAAGCAATAAACTCTGTTACAATATGGAACTGTCATCTCTCAGTGATGAACAAATATCACGAGAGCTGTTAGGGTTACAATGAATAATATTCTCGATAATGAAAACACTTATAGTGTAAACCCTTTGTCTGTGTTTATATACTACACAATTACAAGATAATTGCTAATTGATATGGAATATAATTCTGCTTCCTAAAATATATCAATCAGATATCTTTTCTTCCAAGTATTCTATTCTTCATAGAATTCCTTCCTCATGCATATCTCTTCTTACATTTGTCTCGATATTCTCTTCCTTCAATCAGCCGCCTTCCTTATCTGAACGTTTCCTTTAAGTCCTGATATTATCTTCTGATAAATATCTCCTGAACCTTAAGTACTGATGACTTAAGTTCTGACTTCAGTATAAGTGATGATTTCCAGTTAAGTACTGATTTGTCCTGTTTAAGTAAGATCTGAAAACTAAACACAAATCATATTAGACATGACATTATCAAATATATCTAACAATCTCCCCCAACTTGTAAATTAGCATAATATACAAGTTTAACAAATATTTGATGATGTCAAAAACATTAAGTACAAATGCATGAGAATTTGACTAGATAACTACAACTTACAGTCCTTAAAGCTTTACCAACTTTAACTTCTGATAACAACTTCAGTCTGTATTCATATCAGAATTTGAGCAGTTGTAGATCTTGACTTGGCTTCACTTTCTGATCTCTCTGATGTCAGGAGTTGTTCTGAGATAGTTCTTTAACAAACATCTCTCAGCATATCTGAGTTCATCAATCATCCTCCTTTTAGCATCTTTAAGCTTTGCAGAATCTTCACCAGTTTGGAAGATAGCAGCCCTGAGATCATTTATTCTAGCTTTCCTTATGTCCTGATCCTGTCTGATCAAATATGCCTTGTCAGACTCAAGATTGAATTCTACAGCCTTATAACCCAGAAATGTAGTTATAATCTTAGCAGAGTTAGGCTTCATCTCAACAATATCACCCTTGTGATCTCTGTACTTTGGAAGATATGTGTTGTCAGACTTTACAGAATAAACCCTTTTCTGTCTCTGAATTTGAGTTTTCAAATAGTTTGCAGCACTTTCTGTTATTCTGTCATTCACTTGAAGTAAAAATAAAACATGTTCCAGTTCTTCAAAATACTTCAGTGGAATAGCATTTTCCCTTATGTGGTAAACCCTGCCATCTGTCATGAAGTATAACAAGATGTGTTCTTTCAAGTAAGTATGGTAAACCATCTGTACAGATTCTAATTGATTCAATCTTTCAGGAGTTGCTCCAACACCTGGTTCACTTAAGGAAGTTGGATCATTGGTTGTGTTCTGTACTCTTCTTTTATCAGCACTACCCAATCCAGATTTATCTCTTACTTCCTTTCCAGTAACCACTCTTGCTTCAAAACCACTTGTAGCATTCTTCAAAGGTTGAGTCTGTTTGGCTTTGGTGAAACCTGGTAGGAGTAACTTTGAGGATTCAACATGAGCAATGTCAGAGGTTTCCTTTGCTTTATCTTCTGATATCAAGTCAACTTGAGCTATGTCAGAGGTTACTTGCTTTTTTGTAATATCAGAACTAACTAAATCTTGACTCTGAACAACTTGAGCCATGTCAGAGGTTGTCTTAGCAATCTTTCTTGAAGTCAGAGTAAGATCAGCATCTTCATTAGAAATTTCTTCATCCACAGGAGGCACATAAACCTTTATAGGTTCACCAACTTTTTCTTTGCCCTTGGACCTTGGATCTATCTGCAATTGTGATTTGGCCTTGGTTGCCTCAATATTTGTCCTTTCTTTTATCACAATGCCTTTGACCTTTGGAAGTTTCTTTTTACCCACAGAAGCTTCAGATTTAGAGTTAACTTTTTCTGACTTAAGTCTGGCTTCTTCTTCCAATAGACTCTCCAAGTCCATTCCTGGATTTTCTTTCAGAAATAACTGTCTTGAAATTTCTTCATCAAGATCCAAAAGTTCATCAGAACTTATCCTTTTACCAGTATCAGAAGTAATTCTTTTTCCAGTATCAGAACTTGTTCTATGACCTGTAGCTTCAGCTCTTTTTGATGAAAGACCTCTACCTTGACTATTACCTCCACCCATTCCAGAGTTTCCCTGGTCATCTTTTTCATCATCCTTCCCCTTCAGTGTCTTAACAGTTTTGCATTTGGACTTAATTTCCTTCTCCCCCTTTTTGGCATCAACAGGTAAGAGAAGAGAGACAAGCAATTCCACAATATTTACCTTATGTAACACGTTGGGATTATTTAGCTGAGGATTGGATTTCATCGAGTTGAGATTGCTGAGAAGCTTGATTTTTCAAAATTTCACCAATCTAAGACCGTTGCTTCTCTTGAGTCTTCTTAATGTAAGCAACTCTGTCAAAGGTAGGTGTGAAAAAATTTTTCTTTTCAATTTTCATAGTCATTTCTTGCTTGAGTAATCTTCCTGAATTTTATGCACCTCAACATGAGTTGTTGAATGAAGACCTTGAAGATTTCTAGTACTCAATGCAGTGACTCGAAGTTGTGTCTTGAAATCATCATTTATTAGCATCTTATCAGCTTTTGCCAAGTGCTCAGCAAGAATTTTTTCAGATGGAACAAAGGTAACTGTGTTCCACTCCTTAGTCCACTCCTGTCCTCTAGGAGTTTCACTCCAAGGTACTGGTGCTTCCCTTATAACAAACTTCTTGACTATCTCACTTTTGTGAACAGTTTGTTGAGGTGCATGTCCTGATGGACCAGCTGCAGTAGCATCTTCATTTATAGCAGCATCACCAGTAGTATCAGCATTTGCAGCATCAGAACTTACAGATGCAGCATCTTCTGATAAAAGAACAGTATGAGAAGCAATTGAGGCTTCAACATCATCCTCCAAGTGCTGATCTGCTTCCAAGTTCTGATCAACAGCGATATTCTGATGCTCACCTATAGTCTGATCTTCAATGTATAGATGCAGAGAAGGTGTTGTAGACAATTCTGGAGTTTCATTAGCATCAGTAATTGGTGTTGTTGATGGATTCATTTGAGATGTTGGAGCTTCTAAGTAGAGAACCTCAGGCACAACTAGATTGTGAATATCAATTTCAGCACTTGTGCCTGGGTCTGCAGTAGATACTGGTTCATGTACAGGAGACACAGGTGGTGTAGGTGCTTTATCTTTAGTAGCTTCCTGAGTTGGTGACATTGGAGGTGAAGATGCAGTAGCTTCAGCAAATTCTGGCTCTTGTGAGATCAGAGATTCCTGATCTCCTTCCTTAGCTGCTGCTTCGTCATCATCTGAAACTGGCCTGTGAGCTCTCTGTTTCTTTATTTTCTTTGAAGATGGAGATTCCTTGGGAGTTTCAGCATAAGACATTCTTCTAAGCCTTTTGAGAAGATTAGATCCCCCAATTCCAGTATCCTTCTGAGAAGGGACCTTCTCAGCTTCTGAAACAATAGGTTCTGATGCAGGAACCTGTTCCTCACTGTCTGATTCATCTCTCAGAACAATCCTTCTTCTCTTCTGTGGTGTCTGAGGTACAGTCTTTGTAACACCCCCAAATCCGGGGTCGGGGATCCGGGTTGTCACGAGTTCCATTTCCCTTAATAATACTTAATCTTAATAATCAACCAACTACTGTGTACGGTGACCCCACAATATACACACACACCACAAGTTATAATCTCAGAGATGAATACCAAACAATAACACAAGTCATTTTATTCCACAATTATAAGTCATTACACCTCAAAAGAGGTTTCTGAATAAATTTACATATTCTTTGCCATTATTACAATTCATAAATATACATAAGTCTGGTACATCAAAAGTTGAAAGCCTAGCCTATTGGTAGACCCTACCTCAGCTACAACGGCATCAACGCCTACAGGAAACTGCGGAACATTTCCTATCCACTCGCGAATTGGGAGCTTGATCCTGTTCATCTTGTCTATCTGTTATTGTGTGATGAAAGAAGAAAGCAAGGGTGAGCAAAAAGCCCACCGAAATAATATGTATTATAATTAACAATATATGAGCATTCTCATAGTACTCATGAAAGTCTTGGTCAAGAAGAAATGAACCAAGTTTATTATTTTAATGCGATGAAGTCGCAAAATATTCAGTATACATATATACTTCTCAAATCTTTGAAATCCCCTGACATGTATAATATACACAGAGTTCCCGTTTATAATTGTATAAAATATCGTTGCAAGGTGATCTCATATATCTAACCTTGTCTCAACGTTTTTCTGAAAATCTTTGTCATGCATAAGATAATCATTTACTAGATATAAGTTGAAAAGATGAAGTTACAAGATAATCCAATATACTTATATCTTTTCCGAATACTACTTGAACTACCATCGTTCAAGTTATAATTAGTTTCAAAAGTTCATCACATAGATGAGACTACAAGATAAGATATGAATAGATTCAATCTTTGAAATATCATTCAAAAAAAATGAAGTTACGAGATACTTTATTAAGTCCCGATATATATCCATATATATCTCTCATACATTTCCTGGAAACCTCTGTCATGTAAAGTATGAACAGAGTTACAATATCCAATGAATTTGGAAAGAAAAGAATTTTGGCATAAACCCAATATCTTGCTGATCAGGCAAAGATACCAATAAGTAACCTTTTCTACTGTAGATGGATGAATTCCTCGCCGGTCATCACCCTGGCCGCATTAGGACCTCGCGCTAGATCGTTACCCGGCCACTTACGCGTGGATGGACTGTCACCCAGCGTCTTACACCTTCATAGACCGTACCCCGGCCTGTCGCATATGCCGAACATTGGGCAAGTAATCAAATTGTTTTCTCAAAACAGCAACCTCGTTGCGAATGTAAAATACACCACAGAGCCGGATCCCTCAGATTTTGAGCGAGTATTTGAATCCCCTTCGAAAGGAGGATCTTAAATATAAAAATGAGTTTTGGGATCCGCCCTAACTTTTAAAAATCATTTTGAAGACTCGAAAACATTTTTAAGAATGTTTGGCGTAATGCTGATTTAATGAAATAAATCAGTCCCGATATATTAAAAAAAATATCTGAATATTATTATTTAAATAATATTCCCATAAGGATAACCTTTATAAAAAAATAATTGAAGTAGAAGTTTTAAAACTCATACTTGAAATGAATAATAAATAACCAAAGATATACATATGCGAAAGTACGATCTTTATTTGAATAATCGAAAATAAGTTTGATTATCGAAACATTATTCTTTAATAAAATAAAGAATATTATTTAATAAATAAGCGGAGTCATAAGTCCTCGAATGAATATTCAACTAATATTCATTATTTAAAATAAAGTTATCGAATAAACCTTATTTGATTAATAGTTTTGAAAACTATATCTATATATATAAATATATATATATATAATATACTCGGGAACATCGATTCCCGGTTTAGAAAATATTCACATTTGGGTCCCCTATACTAAGGGTATACGCAACTATTGCTTATCTCTAGCATAAGTATTATGCAACTTATAAGCTTTTGAATCAACAATTAGATATCAAGATTACAAAACAGGCATGCATATAAATATCATATCACATGCTCCAATATACCGCAAGACTTTGCTAATAATAATCATGCACTTATCACAAGATAATGCATATATATATATACATCACAACAACAGTATTACGGGTAGAAAACTTGCCTAAGTGTTCCGGGGTAGACCTAAGCTTAGAGTGAGTCCGGTAACCTATGAACAACAACATAAGCCGGAATTAAACCACGGTCGCTTAAGAAACTAGACTTTAACCATTTAGAGCCCTAATGTTCACTTTCGCGCTTAACGATTCACTTAAGTCGCTCGAGTACCCTCGGCTCCACCATTTTTAATAAATTAACCATTAAGAGTTTTAAGGCGATTCTTTCGCGAGTACCTTACCAACTGCCTAATCCACTTAACATAATTGTTTCATACCACAATTAGTCATTTAAAGTCCTTAACCAAGGTTTCAAAGTAAGGCAAGGGGTAATGGTTCGGTCGCGAAGCGCCGTTACTTAAAACGATCGTTTCTCCTAAACCGTACATCGGATTCAAACGAACCACATATTAAAACGAAGCTCGTAACATGAACTATCTAATCATGGTAATGGTCAGAACCTAACAGTGAGTTCATGGGTCCTGATGTTAAGAACAAAAACAGTCTAAAGTAAATCGGGCATTACGACGGCTATGTTTACGCGAATACCAAATTTTATCCTACTCCAAATCAATCCACAATCAACCACAATTCAACCATACAACCAAACTCCATCCATACATTACTAAAACAGCCCCAACACCTCAAGTTCTCCAATTTATATTATTCACAAACATGAACTAAAACTATTCTTAAGTTCATTAACTAATAACCAAGATTTACAACTCCAAAAACATCACAAAACCACTAATCTCTACATATTCAATCACCATGCTTCTCATGAAATATCCTACTCATAATAAGCTCTTAATATTCAATAACAATGCTAGGTTAAGAGATTATACCTTTCTTGGTGAGTAAGAGTAACTAAGGAGTTTGGAATCACCCTTGAAAGTCCTTACCAAAGCTTAATCTAACCAAAAACACAAGATCAAACAATTTAAATTTCTTGAAAACACTATTCACTCTCTTCTTAAATGATTTATTGAAAGAGATTGTGAAGGAATTTGGAGCTTAAACTCCTAGGATAGCCATAACTAATCATAAGGAACCTTGGATAATTACTTTGCAATTTAACAATGGTTGGATCTTGGATTTTGAAATTTTCCTCTTTGAAAAACAAGAAAAGCCGAGAGCTTCTCTTGAATAATGAGAGTCAACTTTGTTTTTGTGTTTTTTGATTTTTTTGGCTTGGTTGATCCACTTTTGTTTTGATTTATTACCTTTTAACCATGGTGAATTTTGTGTGGTTTATAATCAACCAACCTTCCTTCCTTTTTGGTCATGCTTAGGTCATCATTCTTATGTCATCTTCCCATGCTTGTCCTCTTCTTATTGGTTTGATGATATCATCCTCACAAACCTCTTTGATTAGCTCCTAATTACTTGGCTAATGACCACTGATCTGTTATACGGTTCGCTTAACTTTCATTTTCGTTTATCGTTTGAGGGATCATACCCGGGATCTTATTACTTGGGTTCCCTTAACCTTTCTCAATACATTATATTAATTTTTTGATCCTTTCTTATAATCCTTAAATTTAAATCCTTTTTATCCTGTTCCCTTATACTCAATTCTTTCGGTATCTGGTGGATTTTCGGGAAAAATCAAAGTGTTCGAATTTGGATTCTGACGATCTTTACATACACTTATATCCCATATAAAGTACTAATAAGATCTCAGAATAACAATAGAAGAACCCCTACATAGTGTGGCATGGAAAGTTTTTTATTGAGCATAATCAGCAAAACACTATTCATAAGGGTTACTAAAAGTTCAAAAATTTTGGGGTTATTACATGCTCCCCTCCTTAAAAGGATTCCATCCTGGAATCAGGAAAAAAATGAATAGGGATACTTTCTTAGCATTGCACTTTCTGACTCTCAAGTCAATCTTCCCATATTGTGGTTCTACCATCAAACTCTGACTAGTTTGATAGCCCTTCTCCTAAGCACTTGTTCCTTTTCAATCTATAACCCTTCCTGGTTGCTCCATATAGGTTACGTCGGGTTGCATGTCTATGCGCTCATGTGCCCCTATTTGTCTGGCATCCAAATTATACTTCCTTAATATTGATACGTGGAACACGTTATGAACTTGCTACATGTTCGGGGGTAGGGCTAGCTCATATGCTAACTTCTCAATACGTCTTAATACCTCAAAGGGTCCAACAATTCGTGGGCTTAGCTTTCCTTTCTTTCCGAACCTCATCCATCCTTTCCAAGGGATACCTTTAACATTACTAGGTCCTTTATTTCCTATTCCTTGTCCTTTCATGTCAAATCAACATACTTTTTAAGTCCACCTTGGGTTACTACCAGCCGTCCTCTGATTAGATCTATTATATCCTTGGTCCTTTGGACCACTACTGGTCTGAGCATCTTGCGCTCTGTAACATCATCCTATCATAAGGGAGATCGACATTGTCTTCCCTCAAGGATCTCATAAGGCAATATCTCAATACTGACATATGATCTATTGTCATAAGAAAACTCAATTCGTGTTAAGTGACCATTTCAAATTCTTTCAAGTCTATTACACAGACTCTCATCATAGCTTCTAGCATTATAGCTTTTGCTTCTCAATACCCATTCTTTTCCAATTCGTAGTCATTACTATCTTCCGTACATAATACTATACCGGTTACACTTTTGCTCGTTAGGATTCTATAACCTTTTAATAATTGCGTCAACCTTAGTATCACGAACGCGTTAGATTTGGAATACCACCGCACTGATACTACTCCTTTCTAGCTGCTTCTATCTTTGAAAGCTTGATCCATCGTATAGAAGTAAAAGAATTTATTGAGAGATCACTATGATCATGAACACTTGTTATATCGCATAGTTAGTACAGAAGGTGGCCGGCCTTTAGTACTTGACAAGCAATTAAACAACACGTGTATCCTACTAGGCTTCTATCACACATATAGATAGACATTCGGCAATACCTCCCCTTCTGGAAGGGTTGTTCTTCTCAGCTTACATGAAATGAAAAGAAGAGAAAAAAGCGAACTGAAGAGAATTGTATATACGTAAAAACTTTATTGCCATAAATATCTAGCTTATAATCTACCTCTGAACTATAGAGGTTTGTCATAGGAGAACAAAACATATACGTATATATATCAACATCAAGTATTATAGCATCGTATTTCACATGCCTAAATATTTTTGCTATTCCGTCCATCATTCTATGGACCCATGCTCTTCCTCGAGCTTCTACAAAATCACCTTTGAAACTCCCTCGACATCGAAAATCGAATCTGGGATCTCATTCTAGACATCATCGTTACTAGAATTCTATGCTTGCACTGCAACCTTCCTCATATAGTAATACGACTCTCTACTGATAAGAAGGAATAAGTATTCAATAGGTAGATAATCGACTTAATTAGTCTATCAATGATAACTTATACATCACCACAACCCGATTAGTCGTACTTAATCTCAACATCCATTCCAATACAACTCTCACGGTTGTAATTAATCGGCTCATTACCCGTAGAATCATTCCTGCACTACTAGGGTCCACCGTTGACCTACTGTAGTCATTCATTTTCCATGAAGTCTTAATAGCTAACCATACGGAGTCCATACATCTCGTATCGAATTCTTCCAAGGAGGTAACATGATCACCGTTCATGATTCATGAAGAACACTCCTGAACTTGACGTACATATGACATGAGGCAGATAAAATTGCAGAAGAGTTCCAAGGAAGGCAACGATAGCAGGTTAATACCATTCTTAATCATATGCCTTCAATAGAAGACTTAACTCAAAGGTTCGTTTAGTCCTTTTTGAAACATGGTCCTGGGTTATTCTCAAGATAGGACCTTCTAAGATAGATAGCCCGCTCACGGCGATTACATGAATTAAATCTTTACCAAACTTCTATTATGGTTGGGTATTGCACAGTCATCAGAAGGAATGTCAATCTTCCAAATCATAATACAACCTTCACGGCTTCAACCATCATCACTATATTCCTCTGGCACGAGCGCCTATAATTGTCCTCTTACCTTTAAAGTGTCGGTCACCTCATTGGACTTTCCTGATAGTAATAGTTCCTTATAATCAATGTCTTTTGAACGATCTCCAACTACATTTTCTACCTCATTTCCAATCACCGCTTGTGTGAAGATGTTTTCCTTAAAATATGATGAGTAAAAAAAATCACCATTTTTCCATAAGTTATTGCCTCAGTCTTTAGAGGTTACTCATTGTCACGACTGACTCTCGATCATACTTAGAACATCTTTTATCTTAGGTCCTAATTGCCTTGAACAATTTCGACCTTTACTGGTTTGATCCATACTTTCTCGTGGTTTAACACGTGCCCCACTTGGCATTATTATAATTACGTCACATTTCCTTTATCAAAATTTCTATTCTTGAGAACTTTGAATATTACCTTTTTCCTTGTAAAACCTCTAAGGTTATCCTTAAATTCTTCATCCGGTACTCCCTAGGTACAAGGCATATCAAGATACCATTTACTAATACTAGAACCATTGTTTAAGTACTTCTGAAAAATTTCTCTACTGATCTTTAAAGGTTGTTGTTACCTTAGTCCTTCGTTCCATACTACCCAACTCATAATGTCCCTATTAAGGGTGAAATGCCAATCTTTATGCATTCCTCTATAGTTCATCTCAAGTTATCGAGGTTCCATCCTTAATTCCACCTTTTTTTAAAAAGGTACTTTCATCCTTCCATAGATAAATCAAGTCATATATCCCTAATAAGGGTATCTCATTCAATCATTCCCACCTCGATAGTCTACACTTAGTGTCATGGTAACATCCTTTTCCAAACTGAGGTCAATCCATATGACCTCCAAAAGATAACAACGGTTATCCACTTTTCTTGCCTAATTTGGTAACGATAACAAGGATGTTCTGGAAGATATTGGTCGTGTTCAACGTGAACTTCTTCTTACTAATTCCTCATTTACTTTTGTTGTTTATCTCAACAGTCATCTCAATGTTGGGATATCTTTCATACATGGCGTCTCCTTATTTATCCTTCAAACTATCTCAAGGTTTCCTCGAATCCTCCCAACCTACAGGGGATAAAATATATGTATTACGTATGCCTTCAACCATCAACTTTAACTCATAGTGAATCACCCTTATCCTGATGATTACATATTTTTCTATTTCTATTGCTACGAGTCTTTAGGGTTTCCTCATACCCAACTTGAAAGGCATATGTCATAGCCTACTCGTTTATTCGAGTATTTAACTCAACTCAAATAAGAATGTAATAAGTAAATAGTGGATTAATTATCAGAGAGATCTCACAAAGTAACATCTGTCAAAGAATAAAGAAACATTGTTCATCTGCAGACTTGAAGATTCACTGGAAGAAGTTCAAGAATTTGATCATGCCTCAGTGATATAAATCAAGATCGTGGATTTAATCAAGTGACGAAGATCTCGTCAGGGTATCATTTATTACAAGGATTCAATCAGAATATCAAAGTCAAGACATGAAGAAACGTCACCAAAGTTAGTCACTCATGAACCAGACAGTACATCGAGTGTCAGCATTGAAGTGGCGGAATTGATTCATAAGTCTCAGTGACTTTCAGAAGATTGTAGGAAGAATGGATGCTGCTCAGGGTTAGTATTAATTCTCTATTAATTAATTAAATCATATAATTTAATTAAGAAAATAAATTATATCTGCAAAGATTAATTTATTGATTAATTGAATTAAATTGATTAATTAATTTAGAATTAATATTAAGGATTTACAAGATTTTAATTGGTTTAAAATCTGCTTAAATTCAGCAAGACAATTCATTTGAACTAGTATGACAATCGGTATGACAATTGATAGTCATACCGAAAGTCATGCCAATACATTTAATTGTCTTATTAGAATTTCTGTTTAGATTAAAATCTGTTATTAATTCAGCAAGACAATTTATTTGAACTAATATGACAATCGGTATGACAATCAATAGTCATACCGAAAGTCTTGCTAGCTCATTTTAATTATCTTGCTAGTTGTAAATTTTGTCATACCGAAAGTCTTGCTGGCCAAAGAGATTGTCATGCCAGTACATGTTTACATTCGGCTGTGTTGTTTAAAAGAAGCAGAAGACCAGTTAAAAAGCATATCAATCAAACAGAACATACTCAAGAACAAAAAGAAAAAGGAGCAGAAAAATATTACATCTCATCTGCAACTTCAAGATCAATTTCTAGATTGTAAAGTTAAATCCAATCAACTAGAAATACTTATCTTGTTCTTGTGTATCAATCTAGCGGATTAAAATCCCTAGAACTTAATCTCAAATCGCATTTAGCATTTGATCTTTTAATTACAAAAATAGAAAAAGTTCATGTCGAATTTATTCTAGATTTGTAATAATTGATTTGAGATTAATTCCTTATAACCGATACCGTAGTTGTAACACCTTTCAAGTTTAATAAAAGTTTTATTTTACTTGAATTTTGTTTCACAATTTTATTCCGCATTTTATTCGACTAAACGGTATTGTTTGCATTCAACCCCCCCTTCTACAAACAAATTGGGACCTAACAATTAGTATCAGAGCCTTCTGATTAACGTACAAATCTAGATCCTAGACTTTTGTGTTTCTTTCACTTCTTGAATTTTTTATTCACTCAAAAAATTCATAATGACTACACAAAAAGTTGGAACCGTTAAAATTCCACTTTTCGATAAAGAAAATTATGTTATGTGGAAGAAGAAGATGCTACTGTTTTTACAGGTTGCTAATCCCAAATATTTGCAAGTGTTGAAGAAGGGTCCAAAAATTCCTATGGTTATGGAACCAGAGGTAATAGAAAATGATGTGGTGATCACCAAAGAGAGAACTTATGTGAAGGATCCTGAGGACTTCTCTCCTGCTGAAATAGAAGAAGCTTCCCTGGATGCTAGCCTTCAATTAATCTTAGTAGATTCCCTTAATCCCCTGATGAATAGACATGTGATGAATTGTAAAGATTCCAAACATATCTGGGAAACTATTGAGATTATTAATGAAGGCACAGAGGAAGTTAGGGAGAACAAACTAGAAATCCTAACCTCTGAGTATGAATACTTTAAATCTAATCCAGGAGAAGGAATCACTGAAGTGTTTGAGAGGTACAATGCATTGATCAACAACCTGAACATTAATGGTAAATACTATTCCATCAGGGAGGTCAACAAAAAGTTCCTTTTAACACTGCCAACTCATCTCGAACATAGAATCACTGCCATAAGAGAAGCAAGAGATCTGAGTGAGATTTCTTTGGAAAGGCTCTATGGTGTGTTAAAGACTTATGAGTTGGAGCAGATTCAGCAGAAGGAAGTTTACGGGAAAGGAAGAGTGGTCAGCACGTCTACTGCTCTAGTAGCTGATGAACAACAACAACAACCACAATATCAACATCAATCTCAACAGTCAGAAAGAATGGTACAGTCTTCCAAGGTTGAAGATAATGTGATAGTAGCAGAATTTGATTCTCCTACTACAAATCAATCAGGAGATGATTATTATTCCTTGGAAGAACTGGAGCAATTGGAGGATGAGTCAATGGCCCTGATTGTCAAGATATTCTCAAATGTCATATTCAAAAGGAATCCCAAGTTCAAGTACAAGTCCAACTACAACAGATTCCAGAAAGGTGGATCTTCATCCTCTAACACCAGCAGTGGTGGGTATAAAACAGGGATGGTTGATCGAAGCACCATTCGATGCTTCAACTGTAATGAGTTGGGACACTTTGCCACAGAATGCAGGAAGCCAAAACAAGCTAGGAGGAACTCTTACGATTCTAATCAAAAGAGTAAATCTGAAAGGGCGTACCTGGCAAAGGGAAGAAGCTGGGATGATACTGACAGTGAAGATGAAGAAGTTGGGAATCTTGCTCTCATGGCTAGTAATGCAAGCACCTCATCGTCAAGAAAAGAGGTAAAATTTACTGATGCTGAACTAGTTTATCATCTAGGAGGTTCCTTAGATTGTGCTCGTCGTGATAATGTATTGTTAAATCAACAAATCAAAGACCTTGAGAAAGAGGTCAATGAATTAAGACTTGTGCACATTAATCAAGATAAACTAAAAGAACAAGTTTCTTTTCTAGAGAATAGAGTTGACTGTTATAGACAACTCGAAACTATTCTCAAAGACAAGATCACCGGTCTTGAGGCTAAGGTTAAAGCTTACTTTAATTCTTGTTCGAAGTCCAAAGAGTTTTACAATAAGCAAGTTGTTAATCAAACACATGGAATAGGTTATGATTACAATGCTGCTATTGGAAAATTAGGCATAAACTCCCCTCCTCATGTATGTGCTAAAGGCAGGGAAGTACCACATGTGCTTAAGGGTGTTGATGAACCCCTCTATAAAGAATCAATTGCTGAACCATTTGATGAGACCTCTTTTATTATTCAAGAAGAAATCCGTGCTGAAGATAATGCTAATGGGAAAGATGTCTCCAAGTCAAGTGTGTCAAAAGTTCCAGTCAAGGTTTTGAAAGCAACTGAGACTAACTCAGACACACATGAGTTGGATAACACAAATGCCATGTCTACCATGCATAAGTTGCCTATTGTTAATCCTTCTCATAAAGCATGTGGTGTTCCTGATTGTATGTCTTGTGCTTTTAATCTGTTGTTTGCTTATTTTAATGGTAAGCATGTTTCTAATGATAAGACTACTCCTCGTCAGCATGTGAATAATAGAAAGCATGATAGGTCTAAGAATGCTAGTCCTCCTAAAGCTAGAAAGGAGACATTTGTGCCTAAGCCTAACCAGAAATTTGTCAAGGCTGTTCACAAGGTCAAATGTTCAGTCATTGAGAACGTTGAGAATATTGAAATTAAGAATGTTGTTTTGCCTGATAAAGGCCAATTTTACAAGTATGCCGGACCCGGCCAAGCTTGGGTTCCGAAGAAGTTCTAATCCATTTGTATTGCAGGGCATTAAACAGGTACAACCGGTAGTGTGGATTCTTGACAGCGGATCGTCAAGACATATGACCGGAGATAGAGCCCTGCTATCAAATGTGGTTGAGAAAGCTGGCCCAGTGGTTACCTTTGGAGATAACAGCAAAGGTTTAACGGAGGGATATGGCTGTTTGCAAGCTGGAAATGTTATCATTGAAAATGTATATGTTGTGCAAGGACTTGAACACAATCTGCTTAGCATTAGTCAGTTCTGTGACAACGGCTACGATGTTTTATTCGACAAGCTGAAGTGTCAGATTCTGCACAAGAAAAGTGAAAAACCCTCCTTAATGGGAATCCGGAAAGGAAATCTGTTCGTAGCTGACATGAACTCTGGAAGCAATCTTGAAGTCAATTGTTTCTATGCAAAGGCATCGTCAGATGAGAGTTGGCTATGACACAAGAGACTTTCCCATCTCAATTTCAAAACAATGAATTCTCTTGTCAAAAGAGAATTGGTAAGAGGTCTGCCTCAGCTGGAATTCTCTCCAGAAGGACTATGTGAGGCTTGCCAGAAAGGAAAGTCAAAGAAAGCAAGTCACAAAGGCACTGACACGTCTTCCATAACTGGTGTTCTGCAATTATTGCACATGGATTTATTTGGTCCAGTTAATATCCTTTCTATGTCAAAGAAGTGTTACTGTCTTGTGATAGTTGATGACTATTCCAAGTATACGTGGGTTTTATTTCTTCACTCTAAGGATGAAACACCACAAGTTGTGATTGATCATATCAAGATGATTGAGTTAGATTCTAACGTCCCTGTTAGAGCAATAAGGTCAGATAATGGGACAGAATTCAAGAATGCACTTCTCAATGGATTCTGTACAGACAAAGGGATTACCAGACAATTTTCAGCTCCTAGAACCCCTCAGCAAAATGGAGTGGTAGAAAGGAAGAATCGTACATTGATTGAAGCTGCAAGAACAATGTTAAGTGAATCAGGTCTTCCAATGTACTTTTGGGCTGAAGCTGTCAATACTGCATGTTATACTCAGAATCGAACTCTAATCAATAAAGACTTCATGAAAACTCCGTATGAGATTTTGAATGAACAGAAACCTTCTATCAAATACTTTCATGTATTTGGGGCCAGATGCTTCGTGCTCAAGGATGGAGATGATCGTTGTGGTAAGTTCGAGGCAAAGGCATATGAGGGTATTTTTGTTGGATATGGAAGAAGATCATATAGAGTGTATATCATTGATCAACACAAAGTAACTGAAAGTGTCAATGTTACATTTGATGACACTAAACTCCCTAGTATCCAAACTAAAGATCCTTCTGAGAAACTGAAGTTTGATGATACGTCAGATTCAGAATCAGAACATGGTCAAGAACCTGAGGTTGTTGCTGGTGAAGAACCTGTTAATCCTGATGATACTCAAGGTAATAGTGATGGAAACTTTGGCAACAATGAAGATACCACTGCTACTGACGGAGAATCTTCAAGTCAACATGGCAACAACTCAGGGGGAGATGCTGAAGGATCATCTAGTAGGACACAACATCACAATGAATTTCAAGGCGAATCATCAAGATCAAATCTTCAAAGACAGACTGTCTGGAATAAAGCTCACCCTTTTGAGTTGATTATTGGTGATCCAGATGTTGGAGTCAGAACTAGACGTGCTACTCAAAATGAGTGTCTGTTCTCAGGATTTCTTTCTGAGATGGAACCTAAGAAAATTGAAGAAGCACTGACTGATCCAGATTGGGTGATTGTTATGCAAGATGAACTCAATCAGTTTGAAAGTCAACAAGTCTGGAAACTGGTACCTAGGCCTGTACACAAGAAAGCTGTTGGTACTAGGTGGGTATTCAGGAATAAACTAGATGAAGATGTGTGGTTACAAGAAACAAGGCAAGACTGGTAGCTAAAGGGTATTCTCAAGCTGAAGGCATTGATTATGATGAAACCTATGCTCCAGTGGCTAGACTTGAGGCTATCAGGATATTTCTGGCATTCGCAGCATTTTCAAACTTTAAAGTTTATCAAATGGATGTCAAGAGCGCCTTTCTGAATGGAAAGCTGGATGAAGAGGTATATGTAGAGCAACCTCCTGATTTTGAAGATCCAGATCATTTGGATTTTGTCTTCTTTCTTTTCAAGGCTATCTATGGGCTAAAACAGTCTCCAAGAAAATGGTATGACACTCTCTCTGAATTTCTTATTGAAAATAGCTTTATTAGAGGTGTCATAGACAAAACTCTCTTTTCTAAAACACATAAGAAGGATACTATATTAGTCCAAGTCTATGTGGATGATATAATATTTGGGTCTACTAATGATAATCTCTGTAAGAGATTTGCTAAGTTAATGCACAACAAGTTTGAAATGAGCATGATGGGAGAGCTGAAGTTCTTTCTTGGATTACAAGTAAATCAAAGGTTAGATGGAACATTTATTTGTCAATCCAAGTATCTCAAGGAACTCCTCAAAAAGTACAATCTAGAGGATTCTGCATCAGCAAGGACTCCATCAACTACAGCTGTCAAGCTTGGACCATGTGAAAACTCCATTAAGGTAGATGTCACAAGCTACAGAGGTATGATTGGCTCGTTACTCTATCTTACTGCAAGTAGACCAGATATTATGTATGCTACATGTTTATGTGCAAGGTTCCAAGCGGATCCTAGAGATATTCATCTCGTTGCTGTTAAACGAATCTTCAGATATCTTAAGGGAACACCAAATCTAGGTATTTGGTACCCTAAAGAATCTGGTTTTAACCTTGTCGGATATACAGATTCAGATTATGCAGGAAGTGTTGTTGATAGGAAAAGCACCTCAGGAAGTTGTCAATTCCTAGGAAGCAGGCTAGTCTCATGGTACAGCAAGAAACAGCAAACAGTTTCCAACTCAACGGCCGAGGCTGAATATATTGCTGCTGGAAGCTGCTGTGCTCAGATCTTGTGGATTAGGAACCAACTACGAGACTATGGCTCTGTATTGAACAAGATTCCTATTTTATGTGACAACACAAGTGCAATAGCCATCACCAACAACCCTGTGCAGCACTCGAGGACAAAGCACATTGACATCAGGTATCATTTTATTAGAGAGCACGTCATGAATGGTACTGTTGAACTATTTTTTGTTCCAACAGAAGAACAAATAGCAGATATTTTCACTAAACCACTTGACGAATCCACATTTACCAGATTAGTTGGTAAATTGGGCATGTTGAATAGTTTTAGTGATTAATTTAGTTAATATCTGGGATCTGTTCTTGAATGAATTTACAAATGAATTTTTCATAAATGAAAAATTCATTTGCAAATTTATTTTATCATTTTATCATATTTCTTGCTTATTTCTATGTAATATATATTATCTTATCTATTTTTATTTTCCCTACTTGTTAATTTAAAATATCTCAGAATATTTTATTTCCTCTAAAAATATTTTACTATGAATTTTATTTGCTAAAATTCAATAGAAATCTATTTTTGGAATAAAAATAATAAATTCTGATATATTGTTTTTTTTTCTGTAAATATTATAGGTCTGTATTTCAGTTTTGCTATTTTGTTATATAATTTCTGTACATATTTGAGTGTCTTTCTACTGAAATGACAATCGGCAAGACAATTGAAATTGTCTTGCTGAAAATCATTTCAGTACTTATATATATATACTTATTTTCATATTAATTCTGTGTGAAATCCTTTTATTTCCAGAATGACAATCGGCAAGACAATTGAAATTGTCTTGCTGAAAGTCATTTGCGAATATAATTGTCATTTCAGTGTTTTTCAGTATAGTTTTATACTGGCAAGACAATCGGTATGACTATTGATTGTCTTGCCAGTTATAAATATTATATATATATTTTATTTTATTTTATACCGGTATGACAATCGGTATGACTATCAGATTGTCATACCAGTTATATATTATCACTTGTTTTATTCTTATTCTTTTCGGTTATTTTCTTTCTTTTGCCTGGTATGACAATCGGTATGACAATCCAGGATTGTCATACCAGCTGTTATATAAAGGCGTTTGTTTGTTTTTCTTACCATCACAACAGTTTTTCTTTTCTTTCAAAAAATTCGAACAGTTTCCTCATTCTCTCTCTTCTCTCTCTTCGATCAAAAACATCTTCAAATCTGTTTTGATTCTCCTTTGCTCGAGTTTTTACTCAGCTTACTAATTCATCACTTTGTGGTATATACATACAAGTATATACATACAAAAGTGCTGTTGAATTTTTGTTAAATCTATATTTTATTTTGATTTGTGTTTGTTGATTTTGAGCTTTTTTATTTCTTATTTTAATTTCTGATTTGTGTCGTTTGGTCTTTCAAAACTGTGTTTGTGAGTTAGGAATTTTAACGAGATACATTTCTGTCTAAATTTTTCGATTATAATTAATTTAATTCGAATTATTAAATAAATTTAATTAATTCGAATTTTCTTAATATTATTCTTAAAATTCTGAAAGCGTGTGTCTTATTATTATTTTAAATGGCTCTCAATTTCCAAATTGTCGCGCATAATCAGGTTGGTTATTTTAATCCGGAAAAATGTGATGTTGAAAAATTTAAGCCATGGATTAGATTTTTAAATGACCATTCGATTGTTAGCTCTGCTATTAAATCAAATGTGATTTTAAACGTCGATCTACTTAGACTGATTTGCACAACCTCTACTGTGGCCGATGATTCAAAATCTTTTTCATTCACCGTCGCAAACACACAGTATGTAGTTGATGAAACAGTCGTCAATCAAGCGTTAAATTTTCCAATAGACAATTTCTGTAATTTACCCTCTGAAAATGATATCACAAATTTTTTCAATGCTATTCACTATCAGGGGGTGATCAATTTAACCAAACTCTCTAAATCAAATTTGGTGTCTGAATGGGATATTTTCTTCGATACACTTTCCAAAGTGTTTGCCAACTGCACAAAATCCAATTTTCATAACATCACTTCCACTCTGCAGTATATTGGTCTTGCGGTTGTTTTCAGTCAAAGGATCAATTTTGGCAAACTACTTTTTCCCATTCTCTTGAGACGTCTAACTTCTGCTTTACGTGATCATTCTACAAATCGTAGAGTATCATGTTACTATGCTCGTTTTCTCATGCTTATAGCAGATCATCTACTCACACCTGAACACAAAGCCCTTTTTGCTAACTCTGCGGTAACCGAACCCCCTCCAGTTAGCAAAAAGATTTACACTCGCCAAGACACAACCTTCAAATTTATGCAAGTTCCAGTACTTGTGTCTGCTTTTATGGCCACTTATATTCCTTTACCTATTTTCAATCTTCCCGGCCATGAACAGCAACCTCAACCTCCAGTGGTTCAAGCCACCCAGGCTCTTCCATTACAGGTAGTAATTCCTCACTCTCACTCTCTTCCTACTTCTGTTGAAAGACCCCCAGTGATTGATAGGGCTGACCATGAAGTTGTAGAACCACAGCTTCAATCCCAGGTCATAGAGCCAAACACAGAGTCACATTCTATCTCAACCTCTCCCCCACTGTCTAAAATGTTACCCAGGAGATTACTAGGAAGTAGTACATTGTTAAATATGAGTGAACCCTCAGCTCTGCCTCCTCCTAAGAAAAGAAGAACATATTCTGAGGCATCTGAAAGCCCATCCTTGTCCTCCCAACAGGACATGGACTTTGAAATGGCCAATGAACAGTTTCTAGAGGCATTCTCTCAACAGGATGCATCTATTGAAATTCGCCATAGGGCCATGGCATCTTGTACTGAGTCAAGCACAATTCCATTACTCACAATGGAACCATACACTTCCCCAGATCATACTCAGGACACACAGCGAGGAGTGCACGTAGAGTCGGTTACAGTGCCTGCCATAGTTACGGCAGAAGAGCAGTCACATGCTTCAGAGGGAAAATCTGACTCTCCGCCATCTTTAATAGAGTCATTTTCTCCCCTCCCAGATCCAACACCTCTGGCTCCCTTATGGGATTCTCCACTCGCAGATTTTTCTGGAGAAAGTGGAGGGCAACTCGGTCAATCTATCCCTGAAGCAATTCAGACATCTATTCCAAAAGATTTGATAGGTTTGACTGAGGATCGGGACTCGCGAATTCCCATTGCACCACCACTGACCTCTCTTGAAGAGGCTAGAGTGATTTTTAATGCAGGTACAGAAGAACAGCAACAGGAAGACTCCTCACGAGCAATTATATTGAGAGAAACACATGCACGTGAGGTGAGTGAACCAAACACGAGTGAAATTCAGGTGAGAGCACACACAGACACTGATACTGTAAACCTGTTAGCTCAGATTGCTGCCCTAAAAGAAGAACTTGCTAAAAGCCAAGCTGAAGCTCAAGCATTCAAAGCACAAGTGGTTGAACGGTCTTCTTCTTCCACCTCTGTCAACAATCAACTTGCAATCATAAGAAATGACATTTCAGATCTAAAGACCACTGTAATACCAAAGCTCAATTCTATTCAGGACACTCCAACTCTATCAGCTGATGACATATCCAACTTCTGCTCTCTACATACAAGAATGACTTCTCTTGAAGACCTCGTTGAGATGAATCATTCACTGGACTCCTCAAGATTTCTAAAGATAGAGACGGGCATGGAACATCTCAATGAAGGGATGAAGCACCTATATTACATGATCAAGAATTCTCATTGCCCTAATGAAGAACAAAGAACTTATTTTGAAGGACCGTCTGGTGGAGGATCAGGCTCTGGAGGTGATGGAGGTTCCAAAGGAAGATCAGAAGAGGATCCCTCAACTAAGGGGGAGAAGAAAGGGAGTAGTGCCAAAGGGAAAGAAAAAGATACCTCTGCTGGAAACAAAGGAAAGGCTGATGATGTCTACTACAGTGGAGAACAGGATGACTTTGATATTTTTGACATTCCCACTGAACCAGTTCAGGAAGATAAAGATGGGTTATTTGAAGCTGAAGAGGAAAGTGACTTTGAAGATTGGGAAGAGGAAGATACAGTGGATCCTATGTTTGAGAAAGAATTTCAGAAGGAGCAGTCAGAGATGAAAAGAAAAGAAGCTGAACTCAAGAAGGTCTCTCAGATCATTGACAGGAGGAAAGACATACAAAGAACAGAAACTCTTCAAAAGCAACGTCTTCATGACATTAAGGCTCAAGAAAGGAGAAGAGATGTCAGACTAAAGATTGGTGAAAAATGGGATGAAGCTAGGAGAGTACTCGATATGCCTCAGCTGAGCACTAACAATGATAGGCAGTTCTTACATCTTCTTGACAAGCTGGAAATCTCAAATCCTAACAATGACATGTACATGAATGCTATCAAGACTGAAGTCTCAAGGATCACAGCTGCTTTCGATAGATCCCTAAATAAGATGAGCATTTTTGTATATTGTCAGAGTGAAGGATCATTCAAGGTGTCACTTCATCTATTTGAGAATCGTTCTTTGTCAGAGATTTGGGTTCTTTTAAACAAAGTCAAAAGAAGCTCAGAATTGAATGAAGTTCTTCGAGAAAGGCTTAAAGAGTTTGCCAGCAGGGCTAGTCCTCAAGTGGTCAACAATCCTCATCAAGTGAGATTCTTTAAGTCTGATTGTCTTCAAATCTGTCAGCTAAGATGTACAATCTCTTAAAGACTACTCAGCTAAGCATCTGGTCTGGATGGAACATCATTTGAGAACTGCTAGATATTCATCCATGTTGAAGACTCAAGCTGCTGACTTGATTCAAGCTTATTGTGAAAAGAATGTTAAAAGGTACAATCAACTCAAGAATAAGCTGAAGTCAGTTGGAGTTCAACCAGTCAGACCAGCAAGCTTCACTTCAGAAAAGGATCGTGTCTTTGACAAGGAATTGCTTCAAGATTTAGAAGAAGGTGAAGTCAGAAGAGAAGACAACTGAAGTCAATTAGCTCAAAAACTCAATGTAATATGATTAGAGCTTTATGAATCAAGATAGTCTAATGTAGTTATATGTTCAGGCTAGAGGAACATCTATCTTGTATTCACTTGTAAATTTCATTTGGAATCTGGAAAATGTTAAATATAATCCAGAACTTTTCTGCTATTTACTTTACATTACTGTTTATATCTTTTTTTATTTATTAGTTGAGTTATCCTCTAGGTATTTGTTGTTATTGTCTAACAAGCAAATAGGGGGAGATTGAAAGGCATATGTCATAGCCTACTCGTTTATTCGAGTATTTAACTCAACTCAAATAAGAATGTAATAAGTAAATAGTGGATTAATCATCAGAGAGATCTCACAAAGTAACATCTGTCAAAGAATAAAGAAACATTGTTCATCTGCAGACTTGAAGATTCACTGGAAGAAGTTCAAGAATTTGATCATGCCTCAGTGATATAAATCAAGATCGTGGATTTAATCAAGTGACAGAGATCTCGTCAGGGTATCATTTATTACAAGGATTCAATCAGAATATCAAAGTCAAGACATGAAGAAACATCACCAAAGTTAGTCACTCATGAACCAGACAGTACATCGAGTGTCAGCATTGAAGTGGCGGAATTGATTCATAAGTCTCAGTGACTTTCAGAAGATTGTCAGAAGAATGGATGCTGCTCAGGGTTAGTATTAATTCTCTATTAATTAATTAAGTCATATAATTAATTAAGAAAATAAATTATATCTGCAAAGATTAATTTATTGATTAATTGAATTAAATTGATTAAGTTAATTTAGAATTAATATTAGGATTTACAAGATTTTAATTGGTTTAAAATCTGCTTAAATTCAGCAAGACAATTCATTTGAACTAGTATGACAATCGGTATGACAATTGATAGTCATACCGAAAGTCATGCCAATACATTTAATTGTCTTATTAGAATTTCTGTTTAGATTAAAATCTGTTATTAATTCAGCAAGACAATTTATTTGAACTAATATGACAATCGGTATGACAATCAATAGTCATACCGAAAGTCTTGCTAGCTCATTTTAATTTGTCTTGCTAGTTATAAATTTTGTCATACCGAAAGTCTTGCTGCCAAAGAGATTGTCATGCCAGTACATGTTTACATTCGGCTGTGTTGTTTAAAAGAAGCAGAAGACCAGTTAAAAAGCATATCAATCAAACAGAACATACTCAAGAACAAAAAGAAAAAGGAGCAGAAAAATATTACATCTCATCTGCAACTTCAAGATCAATTTCTAGATTGTAAAGTTAAATCCAATCAACTAGAAATACTTATCTTGTTCTTGTGTATCAATCTAGCGGATTAAAATCCCTAGAACTTAATCTCAAATCGCATTTAGCATTTGATCTTTTAATTACAAAAATAGAAAAAGTTCATGTCGAATTTATTCTAGATTTGTAATAATTGATTTGAGATTAATTCCTTGTAACCGATACCGTAGTTGTAACACCTTTCAAGTTTAATAAAAGTTTTATTTAACTTGAATTTTGTTTCACAATTTTATTCCGCATTTTATTCGACTAAACATTATTGTTTGCATTCAACCCCCCCTTCTACAAACAAATTGGGACCTACACAACTCCCTTATCATTCCTCAAACTGTATTGCCTTTTTATTTCTTTCCACTTCAGTCTCCCTTTATTTTCCTTTCTCTTACATACAATCATTTCCATGAACCCAACACAACATAAATATTGATTTCAAACATCACGTCATTCTGGGATTCTTGTCCTCAGAATGAATCTTGATAACTTTTGGCAACTTAGATTCATAATTCATCATAACTCGTACCGCCTTTGTTCTGGATCTAAAGCTTTTACACTATCTCTCTAACCTTGGGAATTACTTTCCCGAAAACAGTTGACTAAACTTTAATTGTTTTATTATAACCTCTGGCTCCGTGCCTTCTTGGTCTTTCACCAGCGGGTGGTCCCTCTCTTAGGAGGGTAAGTGACAAAAACAGTCTTTTGTGATTCGTCAATCATTTAGAATCTCAACTGATTCCTCTATTTCCTTTAGCCAGGCTCTTGCTCGACTGGGTCAGCTATTTCCTTGGAACTCTGATAGCTTAGCGACTTAAAGGTCCTGAAAGAATTTCACACACCACATTGTTTCCTCAAGGTGGTGTTAGGGGTAAAAGTATAAGTTTTGTTTTAGGCAGGTCTATGGATTTCCAATAGGAGTACCATCCTGGTTCTTCCTATCTTGCTCGACATTTCTATTTTTTCAGTCTAAATATTTCTTCCTACTCTCATAATTGGGGTCATCTTTTTAATTTAAAATCCTCATTTTCCACTTCATTATATTCTGGTTCCTTATATTTTAATTGCGACCTCCCTGATTATCACATTCAAGGTTTGCCCCTAATCTTATTCCTTGTGAGGGCATAATGCTTTGGAAATTTTTTGAAAAATCTCTGGATATTTATCTTACTTACTTTGCTTAAATCCTTCCCTCGTTCAGTCCTTGCATGATTGCAATTATGAATTCTCAAGTTCTATAACTTCATGACACTTTCTTAAGTGTTCACAGCGCAATTAACAATATGAACTTATCACAAACAACAGATCTGAACTGAAATACGATATATATACTTAACCATTTGTTCTAAGGGTACAACAACTAAACACATTACAAGAGAATTTCATCAATTTGAGTTGATACGCTTCTATCCCAAAAGTACTACTATAGATAATCATCTAGTCATTAAAACTAATCATTCATAACTTAGGCTAATCCTCCAAAAGCGGTGATGCATGAAATCCTTGTCAGATTGCTCAAACTCTGCACACTAATATGGATCAAGAAATGCGTGGCACGCACGACATCCCTAACCTGCTCCATTAAAGCGGTGATGAGGTCTAAGATAGTTGCAAGTAGAGCTGGATCAATCTGACCCTCAAGATGGCCTCTAGCTGTAATTCGGGTTGTAGCCTCAATCCTTTCCATGCTATAAGCTAATCCTGCCGGAAGTACCCCGTCCTCAATCCTTGGTGCAGTAAGTCGATCCAACAGATCACTCCTAACATTACGGGCCTCAGACAGGCCACCCCAAAGTCATATAATAATCGGCGATAAGAGAAGCCTGAGTGGTAGCATCTAGCAGTCCATGGGGTGCAGGTGGTGCAGACCCAGGAGATCCAAATGGATAACCAGTACGGTATTAGGTGACCATGGTGCAGGAGGTAAAGGGTGGCATTTCCTAAGTAGGTGTTGGGCTCTGTACAGGGGAGGGAACAGGAATTGGTGGAACCTCATGGATATCTACAGGAACCTCTGGAAGAGGGTCTGATACTAGTATAATTGGTGTCATGGAAGGCCCCACTCCTTCTGCCCTCATTATCCTTTGTGCCCTTCGTAACTCTTCATCCTCTTGTGCCACCCTCGCGGCCATTCTAGCTCTAGTAGTCGCCCTGACTATGGTCATCAATTCCTCAGCGGTCCTCTCTTCATTCTCGTCAGGATCCTCCACGAGATCCTCCTCAGCAACAATCCTTTCTGGGATAACATCCTCAACCCGCAACATTCTCAATATGAATCTCATCCGGTCCCTCGTTAGGGTACTCTATTGGATTCACAATTTGATCTCCAATATGAAATAAAACATCCTCATGCTGATGCCCCTGAACCTCAGGGTTCGGTGCCCCGCTGCCCTATATGAGAACGAACTATGTTACTATCATGATATTTATAAGGGTTCCCATAAGGGTTTTTAATTGTCAGTACTACTAGGTAGTCCGACTATGAACTTGGCAAGAGTTCTTATTATCTTAGGAACTTATTATCTTAAACGCCACATCATCTCTGAGGTTTATAACGCTTGGCTTGATACCATTTCTGTAACACCCCCAAATCCGGGTCGGGGATCCGGGTTGTCACAAGTTTTCCATTTCCCTTATAATACTTAATCTTAATAATCAACCAACTGACTGCGTACGTGACCCCACAATTACACACACACCACAAGTTATAGTCTCAGAGATGAATACCAAACAATAACAAGTCATTTTATTCCACAATTAAGTCATTACACCTTAAAAGGGGTTTCTGAATAAATTTACATATCCTTTGCCATTATTACAATTCATAAATATACATAAGTATGGTACATCAAAAGTTGAAAGCCTAGCCTATTGACAGACCCTACCTCAGCTACAACGGCATCGACGCCTACAGGAAACTACGGAACTTTCCTATCCGCTCGCGAATTGGGAGCTTGATCCTGTTCATCTTGTCTATCTGTTTGTTGTGTGATGAAAGAAGAAAGCAGGGTGAGCAACAAGCCCGCCGAAATAATATTATTATAATTAACAATATATGAGCATTCTCATAGTACTCATTAAAGTCTTGGTCAAGAAGAATGAAACCAAGTTTGTTTTTTTAATGCGCGAAGTCGCAAAATATTCAGTATACATATATACTTCTCAAATCTTTGAAA